>NW_026881336.1:0-108517 GCF_032173495.1 Musca vetustissima | reverse complement strand
AAAAAATTATGTATATAGGTCAATTTTTTCGGGTAGCCCCCATATAAGGGTACCCCCCAATTTTCGGTATTTTGGGGTTCTTGAGCACGTTTTTCGCTGAACTTTGCTACATTGGGTTCTTATTGGGCCCTTAATGTCTCCACAAAAAATTATAAATATAGGTCCACTTTTTCTGGTAGCCCCTATATAATGGTACCTCCCAATTTTTAGAATTTTGGGGGTTTTGATCGTATTTTTCCGCCGAATTAGCTGTAATTTAGTATTTTGAGTTCTTAATAGGTACCAAATCTCTCTACCAAAAATTATTAATATTCGCCCCCTTTTTGGGGTAGTCCCCATATAACCCCCTTTTTATACCCTCCACCATAGTATGGAGGTATATTAATTTTGTCATTCCGTTTGTAACTCCTCGAAATATTCATTTCCGACCCTATAAAGTATATATATTCATGATCAGGGTAAAATTCTAAGACGATCTAGCCATGTCCGACTGTCCGTCCGTCTGTCCGTCCGTCTGTTGTAATCACGTCCGTCTTCTGTAATCACGCTATCTGAAACTTTGCTGAAAATTGAGATTGCATAGGGTTGTCTTTTGTCTGCAGGCAGGTCAAGTTTGAAGATGGGATATATCGGTCCACGTTTAGGCATAGCTCCCATATAAAGGTACCCGGCAAATTTCGGTATTTTAGGGTTCTTGAGCGCCTTTTTCAGCCGAATTCGCTGAAATTTGGTACATTGGGTTCTTATTGGATACTAAATGTCTCCACAAAAAATTATAAGTATAGGTCCATATTTTCTGGTAGCCCCCATATAACGGAACCCTCCTAATTTTCAGTATTTTGGGGGTTTTGGTCGTATTTTTCCGCCGAATTGGCTGTAATTTAGTGTTTTGAGTTCTTAATATGTACCAAACCTCTCTAAAAAAATTATGTATATAGGTCAATTTTTTCGGGTAGCCCCCATATAAGGGTACCCCCCAATTTTCGGTATTTTGGGGTTCTTGAGCACGTTTTTTGCTGAACTTTGCTACATTGGGTTCTTATTGGGTCCTTAATGTCTCCACAAAAAATTATAAATATAGGTCCACTTTTTCTGGTAGCCCCTATATAATGGTACCTCCCAATTTTTAGAATTTTGGGGGTTTTGATCGTATTTTTACGCCGAATTAGCTGTAATTTAGTATTTTGAGTTCTTAATAGGTACCAAATCTCTCTACCAAAAATTATTAATATTCGCCCCCTTTTTGGGGTAGTCCCCATATAACCCTCTTTTTTATACCCTCCACCATAGTATGGAGGGTATATTAATTTTGTCATTCCGTTTGTAACTCCTCGAAATATTCATTTCCGACCCTATAAAGTATATATATTCATGATCAGGGTAAAATTCTAAGACGATCTAGCCATGTCCGTCCGTCTGTCCGTCCGTCTGTTGTAATCACGCTATCTTCTGAAGGAATTGAGATAGGGTGCTGAAATTTTGCATAGGGTTGTCTTTTGTCTGCAGGCAGGTCAAGTTTGAAGATGGGATATATCGGTCCACGTTTAGGCATAGCTCCCATATAAGGGTACCCGGCAAATTTCGGTATTTTAGGGTTCTTGAGCGCCTTTTTCAGCCGAATTCGCTGAAATTTGGTACATTGGGTTCTTATTGGATACTAAATGTCTCCACAAAAAATTATAAGTATAGGTCCATATTTTCTGGTAGCCCCCATATAACGGAACCTCCTAATTTTCAGTATTTTGGGGGTTTTGGTCGTATTTTTCCGCCGAATTGGCTGTAATTTAGTGTTTTGAGTTCTTAATAGGTACCAAACCTCTCTAAAAAAAATTATGTATATAGGTCAATTTTTTCGGGTAGCCCCCATATAAGGGTACCCCCCAATTTTCGGTATTTTGGGGTTCTTGAGCACGTTTTTCGCTGAACTTTGCTACATTGGGTTCTTATTGGGTCCTTAATGTCTCCACAAAAAATTATAAATATAGGTCCACTTTTTCTGGTAGCCCCTATATAATGGTACCTCCCAATTTTTAGAATTTTGGGGGTTTTGATCGTATTTTTCCGCCGAATTAGCTGTAATTTAGTATTTTGAGTTCTTAATAGGTACCAAATCTCTCTACCAAAAATTATTAATATTCGCCCCCTTTTTGGGGTAGTCCCCATATAACCCCCTTTTTTATACCCTCCACCATAGTATGGAGGGTATATTAATTTTGTCATTCCGTTTGTAACTCCTCGAAATATTCATTTCCGACCCTATAAAGTATATATATTCATGATCAGGGTAAAATTCTAAGACGATCTAGCCATGTCCGTCCGTCCGTCCGTCCGTCTGTTGTAATCACGCTATCTTCTGAAGGAATTGAGATAGGGTGCTGAAATTTTGCATAGGGTTGTCTTTTGTCTGCAGGCAGGTCAAGTTCGAAGATGGGATATATCGGTCCACGTTTAGGCATAGCTCCCATATAAGGGTACCCGCAAATTTCGGTATTTTAGGGTTCTTGAGCGCCTTTTTCAGCCGAATTCGCTGAAATTTGGTACATTGGGTTCTTATTGGATACTAAATGTCTCCACAAAAAATTATAAGTATAGGTCCATATTTTCTGGTAGCCCCCATATAACGGAACCTCCTAATTTTCAGTATTTTGGGGGTTTTGGTCGTATTTTTCCGCCGAATTGGCTGTAATTTAGTGTTTTGAGTTCTTAATAGGTACCAAACCTCTCTAAAAAAAATTATGTATATAGGTCAATTTTTTCGGGTAGCCCCCATATAAGGGTACCCCCCAATTTTCGGTATTTTGGGGTTCTTGAGCACGTTTTTCGCTGAACTTTGCTACATTGGGTTCTTATTGGGTCCTTAATGTCTCCACAAAAAATTATAAATATAGGTCCACTTTTTCTGGTAGCCCCTATATAATGGTACCTCCCAATTTTTAGAATTTTGGGGGTTTTGATCGTATTTTTCCGCCGAATTAGCTGTAATTTAGTATTTTGAGTTCTTAATAGGTACCAAATCTCTCTACCAAAAATTATTAATATTCGCCCCCTTTTTGGGGTAGTCCCCATATAACCCTCTTTTTTATACCCTCCACCATAGTATGGAGGGTATATTAATTTTGTCATTCCGTTTGTAACTCCTCGAAATATTCATTTCCGACCCTATAAAGTATATATATTCATGATCAGGGTAAAATTCTAAGACGATCTAGCCATGTCCGTCCGTCTGTCCGTCCGTCCGTCTGTTGTAATCACGCTATCTTCTGAAGGAATTGAGATAGGGTGCTGAAATTTTGCATAGGGTTGTCTTTTGTCTGCAGGCAGGTCAAGTTCGAAGATGGGATATATCGGTCCACGTTTAGGCATAGCTCCCATATAAAGGTACCCGGCAAATTTCGGTATTTTAGGGTTCTTGAGCGCCTTTTTCAGCCGAATTCGCTGAAATTTGGTACATTGGGTTCTTATTGGATACTAAATGTCTCCACAAAAAATTATAAGTATAGGTCCATATTTTCTGGTAGCCCCCATATAACGGAACTTCCTAATTTTCAGTATTTTGGGGGTTTTGGTCGTATTTTTCCGCCGAATTGGCTGTAATTTAGTGTTTTGAGTTCTTAATAGGTACCAAACCTCTCTAAAAAAAATTATGTATATAGGTCAATTTTTTCGGGTAGCCCCCATATAAGGGTACCCCCCAATTTTCGGTATTTTGGGGTTCTTGAGCACGTTTTTCGCTGAACTTTGCTACATTGGGTTCTTATTGGGTCCTTAATGTCTCCACAAACAATTATAAATATAGGTCCCTATATAATGGTACCTCCCAATTTTTAGAATTTTGGGGGTTTTGATCGTATTTTTCCGCCGAATTAGCTGTAATTTAGTATTTTGAGTTCTTAATAGGTACCAAATCTCTCTACCAAAAATTATTAATATTCGCCCCCTTTTTGGGGTAGTCCCCATATAACCCCCTTTTTATACCCTCCACCATAGTATGGAAGGTATATTAATTTTGTCATTCCGTTTGTAACTCCTCGAAATATTCATTTCCGACCCTATAAAGTATATATATATTCATGATCAGGGTAAAATTCTAAGACGATCTAGCCATGTCCGTCCGTCTGTCCGTCCGTCTGTTGTAATCACGCTATCTTCTGAAGGAATTGAGATAGGGTGCTGAAATTTTGCATAGGGTTGTCTTTTGTCTGCAGGCAGGTCAAGTTTGAAGATGGGATATATCGGTCCACGTTTAGGCATAGCTCCCATATAAGGGTACCCGGCAAATTTCGGTATTTTAGGGTTCTTGAGCGCCTTTTTCAGCCGAATTCGCTGAAATTTGGTACATTGGGTTCTTATTGGATACTAAATGTCTCCACAAAAAATTATAAGTATAGGTCCATATTTTCTGGTAGCCCCCATATAACGGAACCTCCTAATTTTCAGTATTTTGGGGGTTTTGGTCGTATTTTTCCGCCGAATTGGCTGTAATTTAGTGTTTTGAGTTCTTAATAGGTACCAAACCTCTCTAAAAAAAATTATGTATATAGGTCAATTTTTTCGGGTAGCCCCCATATAAGGGTACCCCCCAATTTTCGGTATTTTGGGGTTCTTGAGCACGTTTTTCGCTGAACTTTGCTACATTGGGTTCTTATTGGGTCCTTAATGTCTCCACAAAAAATTATAAATATAGGTCCACTTTTTCTGGTAGCCCCTATATAATGGTACCTCCCAATTTTTAGAATTTTGGGGGTTTTGATCGTATTTTTCCGCCGAATTAGCTGTAATTTAGTATTTTGAGTTCTTAATAGGTACCAAATCTCTCTACCAAAAATTATTAATATTCGCCCCCTTTTTGGGGTAGTCCCCATATAACCCCCTTTTTTATACCCTCCACCATAGTATGGAGGGTATATTAATTTTGTCATTCCGTTTGTAACTCCTCGAAATATTCATTTCCGACCCTATAAAGTATATATATTCATGATCAGGGTAAAATTCTAAGACGATCTAGCCATGTCCGTCCGTCTGTCCGTCCGTCCGTCTGTTGTAATCACGCTATCTTCTGAAGGAATTGAGATAGGGTGCTGAAATTTTGCATAGGGTTGTCTTTTGTCTGCAGGCAGGTCAAGTTCGAAGATGGGATATATCGGTCCACGTTTAGGCATAGCTCCCATATAAGGGTACCCGGCAAATTTCGGTATTTTAGGGTTCTTGAGCGCCTTTTTCAGCCGAATTCGCTGAAATTTGGTACATTGGGTTCTTATTGGATACTAAATGTCTCCACAAAAAATTATAAGTATAGGTCCATATTTTCTGGTAGCCCCCATATAACGGA
Source organism: Musca vetustissima (assembly GCF_032173495.1). Lineage (NCBI taxonomy): Eukaryota > Metazoa > Arthropoda > Insecta > Diptera > Muscidae > Musca > Musca vetustissima. The sequence continues at coordinate 103,188 of NW_026881336.1, read as the reverse complement.
ACCTCCTAATTTTCAGTATTTTGGGGGTTTTGGTCGTATTTTTCCGCCGAATTGGCTGTAATTTAGTGTTTTGAGTTCTTAATAGGTACCAAACCTCTCTAAAAAAAATTATGTATATAGGTCAATTTTTTCGGGTAGCCCCCATATAAGGGTACCCCCCAATTTTCGGTATTTTGGGGTTCTTGAGCACGTTTTTCGCTGAACTTTGCTACATTGGGTTCTTATTGGGTCCTTAATGTCTCCACAAAAAATTATAAATATAGGTCCACTTTTTCTGGTAGCCCCTATATAATGGTACCTCCCAATTTTTAGAATTTTGGGGGTTTTGATCGTATTTTTCCGCCGAATTAGCTGTAATTTAGTATTTTGAGTTCTTAATAGGTACCAAATCTCTCTACCAAAAATTATTAATATTCGCCCCCTTTTTGGGGTAGTCCCCATATAACCCTCTTTTTTATACCCTCCACCATAGTATGGAGGGTATATTAATTTTGTCATTCCGTTTGTAACTCCTCGAAATATTCATTTCCGACCCTATAAAGTATATATATTCATGATCAGGGTAAAATTCTAAGACGATCTAGCCATGTCCGTCCGTCTGTCCGTCCGTCTGTCTGTTGTAATCACGCTATCTTCTGAAGGAATTGAGATAGGGTGCTGAAATTTTGCATAGGGTTGTCTTTTGTCTGCAGGCAGGTCAAGTTCGAAGATGGGATATATCGGTCCACGTTTAGGCATAGCTCCCATATAAAGGTACCCGGCAAATTTCGGTATTTTAGGGTTCTTGAGCGCCTTTTTCAGCCGAATTCGCTGAAATTTGGTACATTGGGTTCTTATTGGATACTAAATGTCTCCACAAAAAATTATAAGTATAGGTCCATATTTTCTGGTAGCCCCCATATAACGGAACTTCCTAATTTTCAGTATTTTGGGGGTTTTGGTCGTATTTTTCCGCCGAATTGGCTGTAATTTAGTGTTTTGAGTTCTTAATAGGTACCAAACCTCTCTAAAAAAAATTATGTATATAGGTCAATTTTTTCGGGTAGCCCCCATATAAGGGTACCCCGCAATTTTCGGTATTTTGGGGTTCTTGAGCACGTTTTTCGCTGAACTTTGCTACATTGGGTTCTTATTGGGTCCTTAATGTCTCCACAAAAAATTATAAATATAGGTCCACTTTTTCTGGTAGCCCCTATATAATGGTACCTCCCAATTTTTAGAATTTTGGGGGTTTTGATCGTATTTTTCCGCCGAATTAGCTGTAATTTAGTATTTTGAGTTCTTAATAGGTACCAAATCTCTCTACCAAAAATTATTAATATTCGCCCCCTTTTTGGGGTAGTCCCCATATAACCCCCTTTTTATACCCTCCACCATAGTATGGAGGGTATATTAATTTTGTCATTCCGTTTGTAACTCCTCGAAATATTCATTTCCGACCCTATAAAGTATATATATTCATGATCAGGGTAAAATTCTAAGACGATCTAGCCATGTCCGTCCGTCCCGTCTGTCTGTAATCACGCTATCTTCTGAAGGAATTGAGATAGGGTGCTGAAATTTTGCATAGGGTTGTCTTTTGTCTGCAGGCAGGTCAAGTTTGAAGATGGGATATATCGGTCCACGTTTAGGCATAGCTCCCATATAAGGGTACCCGGCAAATTTCGGTATTTTAGGGTTCTTGAGCGCCTTTTTCAGCCGAATTCGCTGAAATTTGGTACATTGGGTTCTTATTGGATACTAAATGTCTCCACAAAAAATTATAAGTATAGGTCCATATTTTCTGGTAGCCCCCATATAACGGAACCTCCTAATTTTCAGTATTTTGGGGGTTTTGGTCGTATTTTTCCGCCGAATTGGCTGTAATTTAGTGTTTTGAGTTCTTAATAGGTACCAAACCTCTCTAAAAAAAATTATGTATATAGGTCAATTTTTTCGGGTAGCCCCCATATAAGGGTACCCCCCAATTTTCGGTATTTTGGGGTTCTTGAGCACGTTTTTCGCTGAACTTTGCTACATTGGGTTCTTATTGGGTCCTTAATGTCTCCACAAAAAATTATAAATATAGGTCCACTTTTTCTGGTAGCCCCTATATAATGGTACCTCCCAATTTTTAGAATTTTGGGGGTTTTGATCGTATTTTTCCGCCGAATTAGCTGTAATTTAGTATTTTGAGTTCTTAATAGGTACCAAATCTCTCTACCAAAAATTATTAATATTCGCCCCCTTTTTGGGGTAGTCCCCATATAACCCCCTTTTTTATACCCTCCACCATAGTATGGAGGGTATATTAATTTTGTCATTCCGTTTGTAACTCCTCGAAATATTCATTTCCGACCCTATAAAGTATATATATTCATGATCAGGGTAAAATTCTAAGACGATCTAGCCATGTCCGTCCGTCTGTCCGTCCGTCTGTTGTAATCACGCTATCTTCTGAAGGAATTGAGATAGGGTGCTGAAATTTTGCATAGGGTTGTCTTTTGTCTGCAGGCAGGTCAAGTTCGAAGATGGGATATATCGGTCCACGTTTAAGCATAGCTCCCATATAAAGGTACCCGGCAAATTTCGGTATTTTAGGGTTCTTGAGCGCCTTTTTCAGCCGAATTCGCTGAAATTTGGTACATTGGGTTCTTATTGGATACTAAATGTCTCCACAAAAAGTTATAAGTATAGGTCCATATTTTCTGGTAGCCCCCATATAACAGAACCTCCTACTTTTCAGTATTTTGGGGGTTTTGGTCGTATTTTTCCGCCGAATTGGCTGTAATTTAGTGTTTTGAGTTCTTAATAGGTACCAAACCTCTCTAAAAAAATTATGTATATAGGTCAATTTTTTCGGGTAGCCCCCATATAAGGGTACCCCCCAATTTTCGGTATGTTGGGGTTCTTGAGCACGTTTTTAGCTGAACTTTGCTACATTGGGTTCTTATTGGGTCCTTAATGTCTCCACAAAAAATTATAAATATAGGTCCACTTTTTCTGGTAGCCCCTATATAATGGTACCTCCCAATTTTTAGAATTTTGGGGGTTTTGATCGTATTTTTCCGCCGAATTAGCTGTAATTTAGTATTTTGAGTTCTTAATAGGTACCAAATCTCTCTACCAAAAATTATTAATATTCGCCCCCTTTTTGGGGTAGTCCCCATATAACCCCCTTTTTTTATACCCTCCACCATAGTATGGAGGGTATATTAATTTTGTCATTCCGTTTGTAACTCATCGAAATGTTCATTTCCGACCCTATAAAGTATATATATATATATTCTTGATCAGGGTAAAATTCTAAGACGATCTAGCCATGTCCGTCCGTCTGTCCGTCCGTCTGTTGTAATCACGCTATCTTCCGAAGGAATTGAGATAGGATGCTGAAATTTTGCATAGGGTTGTCTTTTGTCTGCAGGCAGGTCAAGTTCGAAGATGGGATATATCGGTCCACGTTTAGACATAGCTCCCATATAACAGTACCCCCCAATTTTCGGTATTTTGAGGTTCTTGGGCGCGTTTTTCAACCGAATACGCTGAAATTTGGTACATTGGGTTCTTAATAGGTTCCAAATCTCTCCACCAAAAATTATGAATATAGGTCCATTTTTTCGGATAGCCCCCATATAAGGGTACCACCAATTTTCGGTATTTGGGGGTTCTTGTTTATATTAAAATATTTATCTGATTTGTTCCGCGTTTTGAGTTTGGTTCTAAGACTCTGTTGTAATCATTTCACCTGCGGAGGATAGCGATATAAAAAATTAGAATGTAAGGTTCGATAATGATTTATAGCCGCATTTAGACCTAGTCTCTGTGTGGAGGTTCCAGAAGAATTGGACCAATTTTCACCATCTTCGAATATTAACTAAATTTGGATGAAATCTAAATTTTCTGAAACGAATTTTGTCCAAAGAAACATGGGGTCTAGAACGACATTGAGGCACACTTTCACCGTGATAAAGTGTATACACCCTCATTAACCATAATGCTGAGGGTATAATTATCCATTATAAATAAATTTTAAATAAATTTCTGAAATTTGTATTAAGATTTACACAATAATTTACATAATTTTTAGAAATGTTTGTATAGGTCCAGTTTTTGGTATATTCCCTATATTTTCATTTCTAGTACCTGTCAGTATATCTATGGTGGAGGGTATCCAAAGTTCGGCCCGGACGAACTTAACGCTTTTTCACTTGTTTTTTTTTACATAATCCGATTTTATTGGATTTTTTTGGGAAAAATTACTGACTCATACCAATACATAATTTAATTGGATTTTTTGGAAAATTTTGGAATTTTTTTTGGAATCCTTATTACATATATAAATTACATACATCAAATACAAAGCGTTTATATATAAATTATGGCGCAATTTTCGGCGTCATAATTTACCGACACATACATATTTTCTGGAACTCATACTATTTTACATCAATACATAATCGCCATATTAAGATTTTTTGGCGGAATTTTTCGGCGTCGTACTTTACATTTACATATTTTCTGGAGATATATACTACTATATATCAATACATAATGGTCATATTACGATTTTTGGTGGAAAAATTGGGGTCATCGCAACACATACAATTTTTATGAAATCCATTTGTTAAACAAAAATAATTGAAGGTTATAAAAACTTATATTGGCAACCTCAATTAATTTATTATAACACTTGGATATTCATGACACTAATATTGAAAATTTTTTTGAACAAAATTTTTTATTGGCTTTTTTGGAAAAATACTTATTTGCGTCAAGAATATTTGTTAATTACAACAAATATTTGAACAGAAAGTTTAACCTCTAAAACTTTTTGTCTTTGCTCCAAACTAAAATCCTCCTGCAAGCGGAATTTTAAGCGATTTTAGACATCGTTGAAAACTTTTAAAAATTTTTTGGATAAATTCTGCGAAACGTTAATTACTTTGGAAAAACTTAGAATATTTTTTGCAACCGACATACAACGTGGATTACAAAACACCATTTAAATTTCTGGACAACTTTGTGGATTTTTAACCTTTTTTGGAAAAAAATTAAAAACTTTATTTCGTATCGCAACCCATCGAACAATTTGGATTGGAATTACCCACTGAAATTTTTTTTGGAGAATTTTTTCGATACTTTTGAAATTCTTGGATTATACTTGCAACATTTTTTACAACCCAGCACCCATTCTTATTGGAAACTATTACTGAATTTCTTTTGAGAATTTTATTGGAGATTTCAACTTGGATTTTGGATTTTAAATTCACATTAATATTTTTGGCAACCCATAACAATTTTGGTAACCCAACATACTTTTTTTGGATTTTGGAACAAATTTTTAAATTGCTAAATTTGCATAACTCTCGTTTGGTGGACAGACAGAGTTGCTCGATAAACGTCTTGAAGTTTTTTTCTCTACATTTGGAAAATTTTCTGAAATTTATTGGATTCGCTTTTTAATATTGTCTTTGAACTGCACCAAATTAACAAAGTCAAATATTCTTTTTTCGGCTTGAAGAAGAAATATTTGTTTCGAATATTTTTTTCTTTCCTTTCACTCAACTCAATAATAATAACACACACTCAGACTCTAAAAATTCACTTTGTCCTTGGTCAACTAATTTGGGAATTAATTTCAAAATTTTTACACCGTAAAATTCTTTGAAAACGTTTTTTGAACCCATAATAACTTACTTCCTCGAGATTTGAGCAACTTTATCATATTCTTGCAAGGCAAAAATTTGTTATAGAGTCAAACGCTCAACATTATCAAGATGGAAAAACGTATGCGTGAAAAATTTGCAAACTGCGTAAACGATTTGCAGGATTTTGCTTCAATTTTCTCAATTGCAAAAACAGATGAGGACGTACATTCTTTGGAGGCTACAAGAGTGGAGCTGAATTCATTTTATGATCAAGTGAAGCGAGCGTATGTGGAGTGCAGGGATCATGTTCCAGAAGCCGATGAGAAACCAATAGACAAAAATAAACTGAGAACACATTATTTGGAGGCAATTGACACTTATAAAAAGGCGATAAGTTCCATAAATGGACAAATCCAGACCATCAAGCAGCAATTGGAGGAAAAAACCAAACGGGAGTCTCAATTGGAGCAGAAACTAAACACAGAAGCCGATTTTGCCCCGATATCAAGATTACCACCATGCGATACCGACTCTTTCAAAGGAGGATACAATGCTTGGCCAACATTCCGGGATTTATTCACTGCAATTTATATTCAAAATTCAAAATTGAGTAATGTGGAAAAACTGTTTCATCTTACACAAAAGACAACAGGAGAAGCACGAGAAATAATAAGTCATGTTCCTTTAACAAATGATGGATTTGGGTTGGCTTGGAAACTTCTAACGGATAGATACGAAAATCGAAGGATGCAAGTGAACGAGCAAATAAAAATACTGTTTAATTTGCCAAATGTTACCACAGACTCTAGTTCAAGTATTGAAAAATTACAAAGAACAATTACTAGTTGCATACAGACTTTGGAAACATTGAAAATTGAAGTATCTGGATGGGATCCAATTCTTATATACCTATGTTCCAGTAAACTTCCCAGATCTTTTCTAGAAGATTTTGAAAATTCACTTGAAGACTGCAAAACTTTACCATCATGGGATGATTTTAACAAATTCTTGACTCACAAATTTAAAACTTTGGAATCGGTTGGGAACATTAAACCAAGTTTTTCAAAAAATGGTCAAGAAAAATCGGATCCAAACAAAAGGATGAAATATACCAACAGTTTTCAAACAAACATTAATCCCGAACCCTGAAAAATCCAGGGAATAAAAACAACCCAAATTCTCAGCAACCAAAACAAGCTTACCAAAATACTTGTCAAATCTGCAAAGCAAATCATTTTATTAGAGATTGTCCACAATTTCAATCAAAAAATGTGAATGACAGAATTCACGTTGTGAAAATGTCTCATTTATGCTATAATTGCCTTTCTTCAAATCACGGAGTTAAGGAATGCAAGAGTCGTTTTGGCTGTAGGAACTGCAGTCAAAGACACCACACTTTGCTACATAAGGGAACGGAAACCCAACTTGCAATACAACCCCTAGATAGAGATGAAGCACGCCCTAGTACAAGTGCTGCAGCTCTTACCACACTTATACAGTCCACATCGAATAAAGAACCAGAAAATATTACCACATTAACTCTGCAGGATAAAGGAAATAATCCAACAAATCCCAGAGACACATTACTTTTCACCGCAATTGTACAAATAGAAGCAAACGGTCAGTTTTATAATGCAAGAGCAATTATTGATTCTGGATCTCAGTCATCTTTTATAACTGAAAAATTGAAGAATCGATTGAATTTACCAACAAAGCGAAATCTCGTACATGTTACAGGAATCAATCAAATTATTTCGGAGACTTCTGCTAAATCATGCCTTTTTACATTACGTTCAAGATTAGAACCCAACTTTAAATTGGAAGTTTGGGCACCTGTATTAAAGTCATTACCCTCAAATTTACCACCTTATAACTTGGATAAAACAACTGAGAGATGCTTCAACTTTGGATTTAGCAGACCCTAAATTTTATATAAGCCAACCAGTAGATCTTCTAATTGGAATGGATATTAGCCCACTTATATTTACAATGGGAGCTCCTATGAAGTCAATTGGAAGTTTGCTGGCACAAAAAACTGTTTTTGGATGGATTATTGGCGGACCATTAGCAGATGGTACACAAAATAAGAGACAAATTACACTTTGCAATACTATTTCATTGGAGAAAATACTCACACGTTTTTGGGAGGTGGAAGAGACCCCAAAACAGGTTTTGAGGTCAGAAGAGGATGTGTACTGCGAACAAAATTACATCGAAACCACAAAAAGAAATCAAGATGGCCGATACATTGTTACCCTCCCCTTTAAAAAATGTGAAGAACTTGGAGATTCTAGAAATATTGCACTTGCTCAATTTTATAGGATGGAAAGAAAACTTTGGAAAACACCTGAAATCAAAGAAGTTTATGACAAAACCATCCTAGAATATCTCGAGTTGGGACACATGAGGAAGATTTCCCAAAATGATATTAACAAAACTCCAAATTACTATTTACCTCATCATGCAGTTATAAAACCTGAGAAAATTACTTCAAAACTTAGAGTGGTTTTTAACGCATCAAGTCCCACATCGAACAAAAAGAGCTTGAATGATAATTTATTTGCGGGTCCAATTTTACAACAAGATATTGTTTTGCAAGTTTTGAAATGGAGATTTTTTAGATATGTCTTCAACGCCGATGTGACCAAAATGTACCGGCAAATATTTTTAAACCCCAGCCAAACTCAATTTCAAAGAATTTTATTCCGAAAATCACCTTGTGATCCAATAGAGGACTATGAATTACTTACAGTCACTTTTGGAGTAAACTGTGCGCCGTTTTTGGCATTACGAACGCTCATGCAATTGGCAGAAGACATAAAAGATATGTACCCATTAGCCTCAAAAATTATTTCGGAAAATTTATATGTCGATGATGTGTTAGCTGGAGGACACACATTAGAAGAAACTATTAAATCTCGAAAAGAACTTATTGCTGCCATGGAATCTGCAGGATTCGAGTTAATGAAATGGGCAGCAAATGACTCACAAATTATTGAAGATTTGTCAAAGGAAAAATTGCTCCCAGTAAATTTGCTTGATATTTCTGAAGACGCATCTACCAAAACTTTAGGCATTCGATGGAATATATCGGGAGATTTCTTTACTTTCACACCTCCAAACATGGAAAATAGAAATTCCTATACAAAACGGGAAGTACTTTCTACCATAGCCAAATTATTCGATCCTTGTGGTTGGCTAGCCCCAATTGTTGTAGTAGCTAAACTCGTTATGCAGCAAGTTTGGCTGGATAAGATAAACTGGGACGACATTTTAAAACCCATTACTATGCTGAATTGGAAAAATTTCGTAAAAAATAGTGGTGATATTGAAAATCTTAAAATTCCACGATGGATTCATTACTCTCCAAGCAGCAATATTGAAATACATGGATTTTGTGACGCTTCGGAGAGTGCTTATGCTGCCGCATTATATATTAGAGTGGAGAAACCAAACAACGACATAGAAACTTTCCTTTTGACCGCAAAAACAAGAGTCGCCCCTATTAAAAAAATCTCTCTTCCAAGGTTGGAATTATGCGGAGCTGTTTTACTGTCAAAATTGACAGCCTCAATACTAAAAAACCTTCAAATTTCAAATTTTTCTGTACAATATTGGACAGATTCCACTATAGTTCTTGCATGGCTAAAGAAACCCCCATGTCATTGGTCGACTTTTGTCGGAAATCGAATATCTGAAATCTTAGAAAATGTTGGAAATGAAAACTGGAGACATGTAGATTCAGAAGATAATCCAGCGGACATTGCGAGCCGTGGTTGCCCACCTAGCGAATTAATTAAACACCAATTATGGTGGAATGGACCGCATTGGTTAAAATTACCAAAAAATAATTGGCCTTCACATGAAATTATTGAAGAAACTAATATTGAAGCAAAAACAGTTAAGGTTTTGGCAACAAACATTGGGGAAGACCCATTAAAGAATTTCTCCTCTCTATCGAAAGTTTACCGTACCTATGCATATGTTTTGAGATTTCGAAGAAATACTGGAGAAAATAGACGAAATTTGAGAATTACATCTCCAGAACTTACTGCAGAAGAAATCCATGAAGGCAAAAGAGCTGTCATAATCAGCACACAAAAATTCTACTTTCCAGCTGAATATGAATTATTACAAAAAGGATCTCGAATATCATCAAGCAGTACTTTATTAACATTAAACCCTTTTTTAGACTCGAAGGGTATTATGCGAGCAAATGGTAGATTAATACAGTCGCCAGTTCTCACCTACAATGAGCGCCACCCTATTATTTTGCCGTACAATGCTAAATTAACACAATTACTTGTTGAATTTACACACAAAATAACATTACATGGTGGAAACCAACTCATTACACGAGTCTTAAGATCTGAATTTTGGATATTCAGACTAAAACCCTTGGTCAAAAAGGTCATCCACAACTGCAAACCATGCGTATTATACAAAAGTCAATCACAAAGACAAATAATGGCATCCTTGCCTCCAGAAAGAACCTTACTTTCACGCCCATTTAACAATACTGGAGTCGATTTCGCAGGCCCATTTAACATAAAAAACTTTACTGGAAGAGCTTGTCTAATAACTAAAGGATACGTTTGCGTCTTTGTCTGTTTCGCAACAAAGGCCATACATTTAGAAGCTACTAGCGATTTATCAACCCAATCATTTCTTGCAGCATTTTCCCGCTTCGTTGGCAGACGGGGCTGTCCATCATGTATATATTCTGATAATGGAACGAACTTTGTCGGAGCTGCTGAAATCATTAAAAAGGATAGACTCCAATTTTTCAAAAATTTACAAAATTCTGTCATCCAACACAATATTCAACACAATCTCAATTGGAAATTTATTCCTCCTGGGGCACCCCATATGGGCGGTCTATGGGAGGCCGGCGTCAAATCTTTTAAAATACATTTGCGAAAATCAATTCCGAAAATGAACTTTACGTTTGAGGAATTTTGTACTATTTTAACACGAATTGAATCATGCTTAAATTCTAGACCCTTGAGTCCAGCTGGTGAAGATCCAAATGATTTTTCTCCGCTGACGCCAGGTCACTTTTTGATTGGCACGCCAATTCTTGCTCCACCCGAACCTGATTTTTCCGATGGTGACTTAACTCTAGCCAACAGATGGAAAAGACTTAAAATAATTTCCCAACATTTTTGTCAAAGATGGAAATCAGAATATCTCAGAGAGCTACACCGTAGAACAAAATGGAAATATGAGAAGGAAAATCTGAAGGAAGGGGATTTGATAGTCATTAAAGACGATAGACTCGCTCCGACTGAGTGGAAAATGGGTAGAATAGTTAAAACATATCACGGAATAGACACTAACGTACGGGTTGTTGACATACGTACTACTGGAGGAACGATAACTCGACCCATATCAAAAGTCGTCAAATTGTTTTCCGACTGACTAGTCGGTCCCCCCTTTACAAAAAACCTTGGTACTCTCCTCTCACTCTTTTCAGACATGGCAGCCTACTTACAAGACCGTGATTGGCAACCAGAGAACCGAAGCCATCGTCCGGCCCGGCGTCAGCAAAACCCCAGGTCGGTGGACCGTCAACGCCGAGAAGATGAGCGAAGCAGATCATCCCAACGACGCCAGCAACGAGATGACAGACGTGAACGCCCCAGCCATTGGCAACACGCTTGCGGTCTATGCCAAGAAGACCACGCCTTAAGTTCGTGTCGCCGTTTCCTGAGCCTCTCACCATACCAACGATATGAGACGGTAGAAAGAAGGAGTTACTGCAGGAACTGCCTAGCCAGAAGCCACCTTGCCCCAGATTGTTCATCTCTAATGAGCTGCCACAAATGCGACATTCGCCACCACACCTTGCTTCATGGCGCCCCTCAAATCGACGAACCTATGGCAACCATCCCCGATGTTATCGTAAAATTTACTTGGGATCTGGTGTTTGTACCAACAGCAATGGTACGGGTGGTGGCGGATGGCAGCGAATCATATGCAACACTGAGGGCTCTGATCAATCAAGCCTCCGTAATGTCCAGAATATCATATTCCTCCTTCAGACGTCTGGGGTTGAGGTCCTTCCTGCACAAAGGGAGAAGATTCTGTTCATTCAAAGTTATGAGTCGGAATATGAACGACAATTGGGCATTGAAGGTTAACGCGCTGATAACCAATGAACTCCCCTACCGACCATACGAGGACCCCATAATAGAAGACCCTACTAAAGATTTCCCTACAAATAGGCTGGCAGATGTCGATCCACGAGGCAATACCCCCATCGAGTTGGAGCTAGGCGGCGACACGTACTCAGCTATAGGCCGCGAAGGCCGGATGTTTACTGGGCTGGGTGATGTGTACGGGTATGAAACAGCAGTGGGATTTGTCATCTCTGGACCCATTAAAAACCTCGAGAGGAGCTAGAAGATCTCACTCATTCACGGAGGGGGAGAATGTTCGGTCAAAGACCTTCATAATTTTTACAGTGGTAACATTTGCCCACCACTGTATGTTGTTTTTCAATTTTTAAAGACTAGCGGTACATATGTAATAGGCATATACCTTTTTTAGTACTGCTAGCCGCTTTGCTGCTTTCCAAAAATCCTGGAAAACATAATTAAGGCTTATAAGGTGATGGAAGCAGCAAAGCGAGTCAGTCTGAATCGTGATCTCCCCCTGTGAAAGTGATTTTTTACACAATTACAAAACATACATAGTGAAAAACATAACAATTATTACAAATCACACAGAAAACTAAAATTGTAAAGTGAAACGAAATATATACAAAATTAAACAAGCCAATTTTAAATACACAAATTACAAAATTAAACTTAAAGTACACACAACACATATACATATATTAAACACACAGAGAATTACACATAAAAGAAATTACACATACTTGAAATAAAGATATAAAAAATTGTTAAATACGAAAAATTATACAAGAAAAACGAATTACAAAAAAATATAAAATTGTACACCAAATGAATAAACAACCAATTACAATTACAACCACAGAATTACAACATAAGTGAATTACAATAAAATTACAAAAACACAAAAAAACAAATGGTATAAATTACAAAGAAAAAGGAAAAAACAAGGTTTGTACACTAAACAATATGTATATGTTTTGAGATTTTATCACAAATAAAGCTGGTTTCGTTTCCTATTTAGAAGACGTTCAAGTTTCAGACAATGATTCAGATATTGGCTCACCATTAGTTGGCGTTTTTAAACCTCTTTATCTTCGGTCCATATTTTGGCATAGTCTGATTTTAGGTACTTTGAAAGTAATAACAAATACCCTATAAATTGCCTTTAATTCGGTATTTCATGTAGGGTAAAAAACTTCTCTGTAAATTGTCGGTATAGTACCACTTTATGGTATATATCCCACATTGTCTACCATTGAAAATCGGTCCAGCCGTTCCTTAAAGATAAGTTTTTTTTTCTCAAAATGTCCATTCACAAAAACCTTCCCACTGCAATTACAGATAACTGAAAAAAATTTGGATTCAAATCGGTCCCATCATATAATAATTTTTGTAAATTGATTCAAATTAATTTTACTTACTAACTTATCAATTATACTTTTTTTGTCTGACTCCCACGCTCATTTTACGAAAATAGGTTATTTATAAATTGGTGTCGTAGTAATTAACGTCGACACACGTCGATTAAGCACCTAATCTCTAATCGGGCTAAACACAAAGAAGCTATATATCGCGCCATCTGTCGGACGAACTTAAAATTAAACAGAAACACTCATCACGCCCATAGAGCATATACATAAAGATTGGTCAAAATCGGTGCAGTAGTTCTTGAGTTACGGTGCAAAAACACAAAAATACTAAATATTGCGCAATCTTTCGGACGAACTTCAAACTACACAGAAACACTCCTCACGCCACACAGAGCATGTATATACAATTTTGTCCCAATCGGTGCAGTAGTTTTTGAGTTTAGATAGAGATGTGAAACTAACTATGTGTTCATATTTAATGGTTTGGTCTTATAGATTGCTGTGATAATCCTAAGAGATGGTCTTAGTCGATTTGTTGTTGATAACCACCCTGTCCAAGCAATTTCAAAGCAGCGGCCATTTTAGTGGAGTTCAAATTGCTGTGGCTCTATTTGGAACGTTTTTAATAGCGTTTAATACATATATAATCATTAATCTTTATTGAGACGAACATTTTGTATAAATATTAAATATTTGAATTTTGTCACATAATTCGTACATCTATTTTTATACCGGTGGTCACTTAGGGAGAGTATATTTGATCGATCTCTTAATTTTGTTTTTAATTCATTTGTTCATCATTCTCAGTTTTTTCTAACCATAATTATTTATTAATCCATAATTATTTTTTTAACACTCGTACCAAACATTTTCTTTCCTAGGCCCAACTACAATGTTCTAAATTCTCATCAACGGTGCACTGTTTCTTTTTGCCTTCAAAGCTCACACTAGACACTCATCCAAACCAACAAATCTTTTTCCAATAGTGCGTCATTTTTTTTTTTTAATTTTCTGTCATTTGTTCGGGAAAGAACTTGTACTATAGTAAAACTGTTACAATTTTGCACTGCAGCGTGGGGTTTATTCATCTGCGGCACTCTCCGTACATGCAAGACAACCAAGATCACTTCAACCAAATGGAATTGACTTCGCAACGTCTATCACATCAGTCCATTGTGTAAAAGCAGTGGACTGCTATAACAACAACATCGTAAGGTAACATCGCATATAAACCAAAGTATGATGACTCAGCTGCTCAACAGATGATTCCTGACCTTCGCAATCATTGAGAAAATAATTTTTTTAATAAAATAAAACAACCACAATTTAATTATTGTCTTTTATTGATTCAAAAAAAAAAAAAAACAAATTAGTTTTTAGTTTAAATTATTAATATTTCAATTGCTAATCAATTAAATGCTAACAAATACAAATAGTTTCCTTACATATTTGATGTAATAAACATGTTTGATGATCTAAATATATCATAATTGATTTCATATTTACCCTGTGTGCATGTTTTTTTTTTTTTTTTTTTTTTTTTTTATTTAGTAAATATCTATCGTATTCGCTTTTTTGTGTATACAATAGATAAGAGCCAAACAGACGAGTGTTTACATAATTTATTTTTCTTTTTTAATAAAGATCTGTGTGGATGTGTTAGTGTCCTGCGGAAAATGCATTTATCAGTAACAACAATTCGTAAAAACACATTTAAAAAATACAATGTTTGTAGTTATACAAATATTAGCAAATTTTTGTAAATTGTAAAGTTATTTGTTTGTATAATTATTTTATATATGTATATATTACTTTTGGCCTGTATACAAATAGTTCAGTGTTTATTTTCATTCATAGGTTATATATGTGTTACTTTTTGGGTGAAGTGAGGAAATGCAAACATTTAACTAGATCTAAATGCTTGAAAAAGTTCATATATAAATAAATCATTTTTTATGAAATTTTGTTGAGTAATGTTTATTTGGCTTTGATTTGTTGTTTGTAAATTCAGTTGTTGTTGTTGTTTGGGACAATTTTCTAATTATAAATTGGGTTATTTTATTGTGTAATAACGAAACGACAAAGTTTTCTCTCAATATCGCACAGGTTTGAATTCCCTAAACTGTTGCATTTCGTTTAACTGAAACCATTTAAGAAATCCCATTTGGGCGTTTAGTTTAGTTTATATTTTCCAATTTCACCTCTTGGAAAAATTAGCACATCTCTTCTGTTTTATTGTTATTTTTAAATAACTTATTAGAAAATATTAATATAACAATTACAGCTGCTAGTTTTACAATTGACTGCCGACACGAGTAACTGCAGCATTAATAGCTTCGGCCACATAATTTACATTGTTCTCGTTCAAACCACACATATTGATACGTCCAGTTTTCAATAAATAGATGTGATATTCATCGATCAAGATGCGTACTTGTTTTTCTGCAAAAACAAAAAGAGATAATTTCTTAAATCTGTAAATGACAATTAAATATAAACACACACATACCATTTAAACCGGTGTAGGAGAACATGCCAATTTGTTGAGTAATATGATTCCATGTACCAGGAGTCTTTAATTCTTCCAGACGAGATCTCAGAGCTTGTCGCATTTTAATAATTCTACTGGACATTGTTTTAATGCATTCCATCCTAAAAAAACAAAACAAGAGAGAAATGAAATGAGGTATTGTGTGGGAGGGTTATTCAAACTCAAAAAGGAGTAAAACTTAGTTAAACGTTAACCCCCTTATGCAAATTCTAATCAAAACAAATAAAAACGTTGTTAGGTTCCCCCACCATTCAAAATATCTAAAATCTGTAGGGGCTTCCAGGAGAAAACGAAATACCTAACTAAAGACAGTCTGGTTGGGCTAGGACCCTGACGGTTGAAAAATATATTGATAGTTGTTAATAAGAAGATTTGAAAAATCTGCCCAAAATACTGAAATTTGGTAGGTACTGTTATATAGTGGGTACTTCTAACCAACTAGAACCCAAAATACAAAAATTAAAGCCAATTAACTTTAAAAAACATGCCCAAAATATCAAATAGTGGGGAATACCATATAAAGGTATAAAGGCCTACAGCGAACCTTAAATGGATAATTTTTGATAGAGAAATTATCCATAAAATCAGAATCCAAAACACCATTATCGGACGCATCCACATGTTGCGAATAGTGAAAAGCCTTCGGTGCGCTGAATTGTATTCGCTATGCAAAATTTTGGTCAATCACATTCACAAAAAATCGGGGGAAACTATATATGGGAACTATATCTAAATCTGAACCGATTTTAACAAAACTTCGCTGATATCAGTATGGGCCTAATTGAGTACTCTGTGCAAAATTTTGTCTCAATCGGAAAAATATTGGGAGTTTGGTGTACCATTCACAAAAAAAAAAAAAAATCGGACGAAACTATATATGAGAGCTATATCTAAATCTGAACCGATTTTAACAAAACTTCGAAGACATCGATCTGGACCTAATTCAATACTCTGTGCAAAATTTTGTCTCAATCGGAAAAATATTGGGAGTTTGGTGCATCATTCACAAAAAATCGGACGAAACTATATATGAGAGCTATATCTAAATCTGAAACGATTTTAGGTCCAAACATCAGTCTGGACCTAATTCAGTACTCTGTGCAAAATTTTGTCTCAATCGGACTAATATTGGCAGTATGGTGCCCCATTTACATAAAATCGGACGAAACTATATATGGGAACCGATTTCAACAAAACTTGACATATATCAATCTAGACCTAATTCAGTACCCTGTGCAAAATTTTGTCCCAATCGGACGAATATTGGGAGTTTGGTGCACCATTTACCTAAAATAGGACGAAACAATATATGGGAGCTATATCTAAATCTGAACGGATTTTCGATGGCGCAAAAAGTGGCTAGAATGTCCGAAGTAAATATAGCCGATCTGATTCTGATCTATTTCCGTCATAGCCGAATCAACCATTCGTAGTATTTAAATACAAATGAAATCAAACTGGTAAAATCTAACAATTTTTAAAGGAAAAAATAGTGAACTTAGTCCTCAACTCTCTTAACTAAACTTGGTACAATATTTCCAATATTTAGCCGATTTAAACTAAATTTAACAAAATACTTCTTATGATAGATATGGTTATAATAAATGTCATCATCCGCAAACGACAACCCCCCACTTACCATTCTTGTCTCAAATCAGCATTATTCAATACCGTCGACACAATACGACTACCAAATGCTGGTGGATTTGAATACATGCCACGAATCAATAGAGTAAATTGTGATTGTACGGCAGATTTGTGGTCGGTGGTATTGGAGACAACTGTCAAATTACCAACACGTTCACAATACAAACCAAAATTCTTGGCAAATGATTGGGCGCAGAAAAGTTCAAAGCCGCGCTTAACAAAATAACGAACAGCCCATGCATCATGATCAGGATCACCACTGGCAAATCCTTGATAGGCCGAATCAAAGAATGGGAATAGCTTTTTACGTTCAATCAAATCGGCAATTTGTACCCATTGTTCTTGGGTAGGATCACAACCGGTTGGATTGTGGGCACATGCATGCAAAATAATAACCGCTCCTTCTGGTGCCTTTTCCAAGTCAGCCAATAGACCATCAATGTCCAAAACACGTTTGTTTTGATCCCAATAACGGTAAGTGTTGGGCTGTTGGAAGCCAGCATCCATAAAGACTTTGTGATGATTCTCCCATGTGGGGTCAGAGTAATAGAAAACAGTGCGATTCATGTGGCGGCGTAAAAATTCTGCACCTATGCGCAGAGCACCTGTACCAGACAGGGTTTGTACACCAAAGGCCTGAAAGAAAATGCTCAATTAAGTTAATGATTCTATTGACTGTATTTTTTTTTAACTAACCCTGTTTTCCTTAAGAGCTGGAGAATCTTCACCCAACAACAATGTAGTAGCTGCTTTGGTAAATGCTTCAGTGCCTGTAAATTAAAAATAAATAGTAGTGTCTGGCGGGTTATTTGGGATACCATTTGTATTTTTTTTTTTTATAAAAACAACAAACTGGGATTAAGCCTGACTATTTTGCAAAAACAAAATTAAAAATAAATATATTTTAGTAATTCCAGCACTTGGTTAATAATGTTCAAATGTTTGTCATTCCTCTGTGATCATTAAGGATTAAATAGCTCGACATATTTTCATCAGTAATTGGCCATTTGATAATTACTTAATTATCAAATTCCCTATGGGTTTAATAATGTTATTTTTATTGCTATCCTCCTTGTTGTGATTACCATTTCCACTTTGAACTTTACTTTGTCCACGAACATACGAACGAATGTAACCACCATTAGTCTTCACACAAAGTATACTCACCTAATACTGGCAAATATTCGTGGTTAATTGCCTCATCACTGGCTATTTTGATTTCGGTTTTACGGACAACAGGCAAAACCCATGGTTTACCCTCACTGGTACGATAGGCTGCAAAAAGAACACAAGAACGAGAAATGGGTGAATTAATTAAATTGTAAACAGAATGGGAGGGAGTATGGAATCAACCAACCACACAATTGCAAAGATTTGCCACAACATGAATCGATGGGCGCAACACGTTAATGAAGGTTGTAATGAAAATTAAACTATCGTAAAAGTTTCCATTGGTATTTGCTTCAGAAATATATGGGTGGTGTCATTAATTAAACTGTTTGTGAAGGGGATATATTAAATAGAATCCCGGCTTAAGCGATCGTATATAATATCAAATAAATCAAACAACAAATAAATAAAAAAATTTCAATTTAAGTCCACGTTCAAAAACAACCCCCATGATATAATATCACCGAGTTGTACCTGATTTAATGTCTCTAAAGCGATTTCCTGACCATAATAATAACGAATTTATGTGGCTTTAATTCCTACATAAACTTAGGTATTTGGTTCTCTTCCGTTTTTTTCTTCTTGCGGTCTATAAACTCAGTTTAACAAGATTGTTGTTACATTAAAGGGGCCTGTTGCGGGAACGAATCCTGCAAATTGTCTAAACACAAACCTGAATTTTGAAGCGCTGTGCCAAATCTGATATGTATGTCAATGGAGTGAAATGTCTTCTAAAATTTTGTAGAGGATTACAAATTTATTAGTAAATTCTCCAAATAAGCAGACCTTTTAGATGGTATGTTTATTTCAGGATAAAATTACGGTAGCGAAAAAAGTGGCTAGAACATCTGAAGAAAAAATATAGAATCGGAATAATTAGGAACGAGAAGAAGAATACCGATCGTCATATCTAGACAAGTTGAGTTGATCTATACATGTGTGTTCGTTCGTCTGTCACAATTATGGACCAATTGTCACAAAATTTTGCACTTAGTACCGGTTCGGACGAAATAAGACCCCTATTCGGTCAATAAATAGGGGATAAAATGGACCAGAGGCCGCAATTATGACCCGAACATCACGAAATTTTACGTGGACAAGGGGATCAGACCAATGAAAAAAGTGGCTAGAACATCTGAAGAAAAAGTATACCGATATACCGATCGCTATATCTAGACTAGCAGAGTGGATCTAGACATGTGTGTGTCCGACCGTCGGTCACAATTATGGACCAATTGTCACAAAATTTTACACTTAGTACCGGTTCGGACCAAATAAGACCCCTATTCGGTCAATAAATAGGGGATCAAATGGACTAGAGGCCGCAGTTATGACCCGAACATCACGAAATTTTACTTGGAGAAGGGGATCAGGCGAAAGAATAAGGATGCGAGAGTTATACTATAATTATACCAAGGTCTATGTATTTTTAAATTTTTTGTATTATCATTAGAACAGGGTGGAAATGTAGCCACAGTTATAAGCCGCACATTACACATTTTTCATGGGGAAGGCGGTCTGGCCAACTAATAAATATTTATATTTAGCGGGTCAAAACCTTTTTTGGAAAACATGCCGCAGAGGAGCGGTTGAAATGCAGTGCAAATATCTCGAAATATTGACCAGACTTGGAATATAGATCCGCATAAACATAGATATAGTTGTGTAGGGTATCATATTTTTTACCCTCAGACTTTTGAATATTGTTTTAGACCACCATGTTTCTATGGACCAAATCCGTTTCAGACAACTTGAAGTCGAATTACAAATGTGCTTCCGTTTGTCTGGTCGCACGATAACACTCGAAGGGAGTAAACGATTTCATTCAAACTTTGTACATCGTAATTTTTCTATCAAACTAAGTTCAAGTTCGTGGAATATCGCTACACTCATTGTGGTACCTACCCTACAAAATGGTAAAAATTGTGGTAAAAATAATTTTTTTATAATATCATGCGTACAGACTATCCGAAACGGCGTACAACCTATTATCATTACCAAGCCTAGATCAAGTTCGAAGATGAGACCCATTGGTCCACACCTTCTGGTGCCTCCCCATAAAGGGTCAAAATGTGCAATATTTACAAATCCAATATCAGGCGAATGGAATGTCTGATTTTAGCAAAACTTTAAACAACCTATTCTCCTTACCAAGACTAGTTCGAGTCCGAAGATGGGACCCATAGGTCCACGCCTTCTGGTACCTCCTTTACAAATGGTCAAAATGTTCTATATAAATAAATCCAATATCTATAAAATAATAAATCCAAACTTTGCACAACCTATTATCTTTCCCAAATCTAGATCAAGTCCGAATCTACATCTATTTGTAAATTTTCTTTTGTTGAAAACACATAACTTTTATAAAACGAATAATAAAACCTGTGTGTAAATCCTCTGCCAACCATAGGCTGAGGGTATATATCTGTCGGCAACCCCAATTGACACAATTTTATTTTATTTTTTTCGTGTTCATTGCTAATTGATGTTCATTGGTGGTGGTTCGCCTACGGCCGGTGACATTGACGACTATAGCATTTATTTTTTGCAAATTTTTTAATAATCTGTACCGTCATAATATATTGAATAAGGAGTACAAAAGTGAACTTTGCTTGCTATATGATTTTTTTAATATAAAAAAATTCACTTTTGAGTGGGGCTTACGGTATCTTATCTGACTCCGCAAAGGTACGAACATTTATATATGGCTAGGGTACAACATTTGAAATACTCAAAGATTTAGAATTTCGATTGGCGAATAGATTAAAATTTTGCGAAATATCGTTTCTAAAGTCCATTTTAGATTTACACATCTATTTTGGAATACATGCAAATCAAGACATGACACGATTAGAAAATTTTTGATGTCACAATAAAACTTCGAAAGGACCGTGTCTTTAAATGGGTTGTTTATTTTGAAAGTGATTTATGTCCATTTTAGGTTCTGATACAAAGTTTGGATTTCTAGTAAAGTAAAATAAATTATGTTATATTTAAGGGCATAATGACACAAACTAAATAAATACCACTTAACAATATTTTTGAAACCAATCAAACACAATCACTTAAATATCTCAATATAGGAAAAAATTGATTTAAATCACCTTAAAAATAAACGACTGAAATAGAGTCAATTCTCAGTATCTGCCAGGACTTAATACAATACTTACCGAACATTCGTGCAGTAAAAAATGTATGTAAGAAACCACTCCCCTGTAAGGAGCAGCATTCAATAGTCAACCCAACCAATAATTCAACCCACTCCGAAATATTCCTTAGATACCCAAATAAATATTGAATAATTAAGATAGAGCCCCCGTCAAA
The DNA here is from genome assembly GCF_032173495.1 of Musca vetustissima. Lineage (NCBI taxonomy): Eukaryota > Metazoa > Arthropoda > Insecta > Diptera > Muscidae > Musca > Musca vetustissima. The sequence continues at coordinate 81,359 of NW_026881336.1, read as the reverse complement.
GAGATGCCGTCGTCCCATGTTCAATATTTTGTAAGATTTAAATGCATTTTTTAACCGAAGTAACAGAAATATGGCATATTTTGGTTTTTTTTTTTGACATCAATTCCCCGAGAATTGGTTTCATTCTTCCATTTAAAGTTATTCAGCCTTATTCTGGATATTCGTCAGGGAGAAATCTCGCTTGTGAACAATTTTTCGCTTTCACATTCTCGCCTTATTCTGAATGAATAGGGAGAAGCAAGAAATGCGAGATGCGGATGCGATTTTTCGAAATGGTGGAAATTTGAAATATCAAGAATTCTCTGTAAAACTGCTATGTAATTTATAGAAAATAAATTAAAATTTGAAAATATGGCATGTGAAACAGCTGTTTATTGTTATGATGCAATTTGGTGCAACAACCACAACAGATTATTTCACTACATAATTCTGTGTCGTTTTATTTAATTTCGATATTTTATCTTAAAGTGCCCAATTATTTTATCATATGCTCCTCCTGCTTTATTTTATCCTTCAAATCATGCCAACGATAAATTTGAAAGAAAAATATTTTTTGTAGCTTTGTATTTGTTCTTTCATAATTTTTTTTAGTTTAAAAAAATGAGCCGCCATCAGGCAAATTTTGGCTATGTGGTTTTTCCATAATTTTTAATATTTTTTCTGGAGAGACAGATCCTCACACAAATTGTCTTTATTTCGCCTCCAAAATGCATCAAACTCGGCTTAAATATTTCTTACATCCCGTGGCAATATTTGGTTATGGTGTTTCTACACGATATGTATTTTACATATGTGCTGTCACTTTTTTACATATGGAAATCGAACTCGTCATGTGAAACATACGGAAATTTCAATGTGTCAAAACGATATGCAATTACATATGTATTTTTTTCCGAATAGGACGCGCTCTATTTTCGTATGTGAAACATTAGGAAATCAGCTGTTTGAATGAAACACATTGTTGGAAGAAAATATTTCAATTGTAATTCAAAGAATAGGATGAAAAGGCAACAATTACAAATTATTATTTCGTTTGTAGGTGTTTAATAAAAAAATGATGTTGATTTAAGAAAAAATAAAAGTGTTTTTTTGTTTATAGGTTATGTCATATGTAAAATACATATGCCGATTTGAACACAAAAATAAATGTTTTGTGTACACTGCTAATTTTGACACACATAAGGAATTACATATGGATGAAATAAGTGACAGCACATATGTAAAATACATATCGTGTAAAAACACCATTATCAATAGGATTTCCAATGACATTTTATTTGTTGTTTTTGAGTATTTGATATTCTAAATCATGATTGAATTTGTAGATTGTGTAGATAATTTTCATAAAAATATTTATTACTTATGTTTTTGTAGCCAGCTCTCTTCAAATTTATTAGCGAAAATTTCCGCACAAAATGTCATCACATTTTCCCACTCCCTGTAATCCAGAATAACTATTTTCCCCCAAAGCGAATTTTTTCGCTTTCGAACATAATTCATAATAAAAAGAAAGTCGAAATGCGAAAACATTCACTGTGAAATGTTGTTTAGAATAAGTCGAACGGGAATAGCGAGTAAATTCACGTGGATTTGACATCCAGATATTTGTAGGCAGTTCCCTTTAAAAATATTAGCGAAAATGTCATCACATTCTCCCACTCCCTATAATCCAGAATAACTAATTTTTCCCTAAAGCGGGTTTTTTCGCTTTCGAATTTGATTCAGAATAAAAGGATGGTGAAAATGCAAAAAAAAATCCGCTGCGAGTCCTAGAGTTCAGCATAATTTTTAAGGGGAGGAGCGAACAAGTTCACGGGTAATTGATGTCCAGAATAAGACAGATGCTAACAAAAACTCGCAGCAAATTTTTGTTGAATTTTCGCTTTCCCCTTCTTCTGAATGAAGTTCGAAAGCGAAAACAAATCCGCTATGTGGAGAAATTAGTTATTCTGGATTACAGGGAGTGGGAAAATCTGATGACATTTTGTGCGAAAATGTTCCCTAACAAATAAAATGGGAGCTTACCATAAAAATATATGTAACTATTAATTATTTTTGCGAAAAATACAATTAGAAATCCTATTGATAACGACACATGTCCAACCAAATATTGCCACGGAATGTATAAAAGCAATGAGAAAGACTTAAAACGCCCTTACAGGCAAGATTTTGTTTTCAAATTGATTGTCTCCATGATTTATTTATCGTCATCATTATCGAAAATTCGAAGCTACAGATCCCATTTTTTTCAAATAAGGGGAGCGAGCTAAAGCGAAAAATTTACGCTTGTGAAATAACCTCATGGTGGGCAAAAATTGACCCGTCCGATTCTAACGAAATTTGTTCATTATCCCAATGTTTTTTAGAAATTAATACTACCCAGATATAGGCTAAGTACATGGAATAACAATTTAAACTTTTAAATATACTTACGTTAAAAACCTTTATTATATCTCACAATATGTGTGTGTAAACATAATCTAAATTAAGTGAAATATTATTATTAAGTGATATATTATAAAAATGTAAATAAGCCGACTGTTTTTCATACTGATTGTTCTCTAATGAAACCCATTAAGAGATAGCCAGCATATCAGAACTAATTTTGCTTGTAATTCAATATTGTTATTCTTGTTATAGATTGTTTTTGTTTGTTTGGCAATCAATAGATTACAGACCGAGTTGTTGATATGTTATTAAACATAACAACAAACACGCCAATTGGGGTGTTGGTGATAATTCCGGTATTTCGAATTTTAATCTATTATGTGAAATAATCACTTTCACACTTGAGATTTTCTGATAACGACAACATACATTGTTAGAAAAGGTCAACGATTAATGGCATATTTACTACTTTCAAAAAATGGGAAGTATTTTCAAATATTTGAAATGTACGTATATGTTTGGAAGAAAAGAATTGAAATTAAACTCTTCAGATTACATGAGACCATCAAGATTGCTGAGCAGTCTAAACTTGTAAAGGGACAAACACATACGATGATTCAGGCCTGGCATATTATGTTGGCTTTGCATACAGTAACATCAGAGTCAAACAGTAACGAAAAAAATAAAAATCTCAAAAAGACTTTTATTTTATGACGGAAAAAATAAAAATCCCAAAAAGACTTTTATTTTTGACGGAAAAAATAAAAATCCAAAAAAGACTTTTATTTTTGACGGAAAACATAAAAATCTCTAAAAGAGTTTTATTTTTAACGGAGAAAATAACAATCATTTTTAACAGTTTAAAAATATAAAATGATGGTAACCGATTGTTTAATGTTATCATTCTCCAAACTTATTTCAAGCGGTAGAATAGATTTATTAATATAAGGCTAATAAAGACGTCGGCGGTTCGTTTATCCATTATTCAGATTAATGAATTGAGGGCTATTAATTGGTCGGATGCTTCCGTCTTGGCATATTTTCTCATTATATTCCCAATCCTATCCCATAGAAAGTGATCATTAATCCTTTAAATTATGTTGATAGGGTTTTTATCCTCAAATAAAGCGGAATAATAAACACAAATGTTTGTATATATGGCTAGAATCCGAAAAAAGGATGGTACTCTTATAGGGGGAATGCTAAACAACAGACAATTCAGTTGAAAAAATATTGGTCGTTATTATTATATCGGAGGCTATACCAAAATGCATTTTTCTCCGTAGAAGTTTATTATCCATAACAACCCGGAATGCCAAATTTCGCTAATATGGACCTAGATTGTATAGCGGGCTCAAGGAGAGTCAAAATATGGACCTATATTGAAATTTTTTGCGAGCCAATCGCTTACCCAAAACAAAACATCCTAGTATGTTAGATTAGAGTAAGTGCCACTGTCGAAAGACAGTCGCTCCACTAAGTGACATATAGTCCATTTTGATCATCCTAAAGACGTTGGATGCTAGCAAGTATAGATAAAATTGATGGAAAAAGTAGAAGTTAAGACTGGATGTCCAGAATAAGGGTGATAAGGGAGCTGACTACAAAAATATAAGAATTAAATAAGTATTAAATATAATTATGAAAAATATCTACACAATACTTATTCTATAAGACGATTTTGTATTTTATCAGCCTTATTCTGAACATCAATTCACCGTGAATGTGTTCGCTCTTTCCTTTAAAGTTATTCTGAACCAGAACTCGCAGTGAATTTTTTCGCATTTTCACTTTCCCCTTATTCTGAATTAACTTCGATAGTGAAAAAATCCGCTTTGGGGAAAAATCAGCTATTCTGTGTTAATTTTTGGCTAATAAATTTAAAAGGAGCTGACTACAAAAATATACATAAGTATTAAATATTTTTATCCAAAATGTCGCCACAATAGTTATTCGATGACCATTTCGAACATTATAAATATTTTAAACTCAAAAACATTAGAAATCCTATTGATAACGATGCACGCTCAAACAAATATTGCCATGGAAGTTTGAGTTTGAAGCGAAATAAAAACATTTTGTGTGAGGATCTGCCTCTCCAGAAAAAAATATTAAAATTATGGAAAAACCACCAACCTAATCAAATTTGCCTAATGAGCCGCTAACCAATGGCGAAACGCGTCGCATAATGGTAACTGCGTAGGTTCTATCTCTGGCTTTCCTTTTCATTGCGGAACATCGATCATCGGAACAAATCCTGTTTGCCCTAGCAGTGAAAAACTAAAATAAAAATTCTGAAAGAACATAATACAAAAAATATTTTTTCTTTCAAATTTATCGTGTGCATGATTTTAGAAGCGAAATAATTGGCATGTCCCCGGGCCGCCCCCCCCCCCCCTACTTACGTCCCTGCTCCACGCCCACATAGCAATAACTAATAGATCAAAATCGATTCTCATAAATTTCAATGCAGTTATCTATTGACCCAAACAAACGAGCTGTGTCAAATTGCATGGCAAATAACTCTTCCCATTACAATAACCGTTACGTTTTATTACGCCAATGCATTTTGCCATTGACGTATGATACGTATATATATATATAGACCCCAGCATGGAAGGGAACCCCTTGGCAACTGATAAAGAAAGCAATACTCCATGAAAAACGTGTGTGGCTATCGCAAATCACATGACGACAACTATATGCTTGTCAAAGAATGAACAATATAGTATATACTGCAAATGACAAATAATAACAACAAAATAAATTAAATGCGTCGCGTTGTGAATATATGCTTAATGAAAATAAACTATAAAAACAAATAGTATAATAAAAATAAAAACAAAAATCAGAACTAAAAAAAAAATAAACTACTATTAGAACACAATTTCCACACACTATATTTATGCGTGCGTATGTGTGTATAAAACAATAAACTATGCAGGGTTATCAGCAATTATCAGTCATTCCATATTTTTGTTTTTTTATTATTTATATATAAAATCATCAATCTCGAATAATAATAATTTAAAATCAAAACAGATGAAATTATTTCCGTTTGTTTCTTTTTTTTCTTTTTTCATTTTTTTAGCAAACTTTTTACAATTACTAATAATAATAATGATTATAATTATAATAAAATAAGTTTATTTCTTGTTTAAATACAATAAATTTAAATGAGAAGAAAATATTGATCTAAACGAATAATTATTGATGTTTTTAAACAAAGAAGTAGTAGCAGAAGAAGAAAAAATCAATATTTAATTACTTATTTAAAACTGAAATATGCAGTGGGGGGGAGAGAGAGTGAGAAATAACATAAGACAAAGCAAGCAAAAATTGTATGAATGGTAACTTGATGACGGTGCGTCTTCTGTGTGTTTGGCTGGTTGGCTGGCTAGCTGGCAGGTTGTCTTAGGAACAGGATGAACAAAGTTATTGCTCTTATTCAGTGGTTATAGTTTACAAATTACTTGGGGTTTCAAGTAGTAGTTTGCGATCATCGATCATCTCGTAAAAAAATCAAAACATGGGGTAGGGAGTGGGTAATAAAAGTACTTCATTCAGATCTTTGTCATCCACTCTATGAGTAGAAGAAAAGTCTATCTTTAAATGTGGGGAAGGACCTTGCTTGGAATATGTAAGTAGTATTAAGACGTCATTATTTATTGTATTTGTATTTTCTTTTGGGCATTTCTTTCTTGTTATCATTTTATTTACCACTTTTTGGCACAAACTTGTGAAAAAAACTGTCGAATTCAAAATTTACAAAAGAAAGGATTGAAATGAATTGAGTTTTGTTTTCTTGAATTGAATTGAGTTCATATTGATTCAATATCCAACTAATTACAATAACTTGTTATGTGTATTTGTTGTTGTTGCTCTTTTTGTTTTCAATTTTATTATAATTTAAATTTATAAGCATGTTTTCTTTCTCGTTTTTGTTTTTTCTTTCTTTTTTGTTTGTTTTGTTTTAATTGTGTACAGGCGTTGAGGAATGTTGTATACTCTTTTCCAATGCTTCCAAGCTTAGGGCCTGGTTCATGTTCAATAACGGCAGCTTTCCTGCAGAAGCCTTGGCCAAAACTTCAGGCGAAAACCATTGAGCCAACACATTGCTTGTGGGGGACAGACGTCCGTCCGCTTGGTAATTTAAATTCGTGGCAGAATTGTTGTCATTATTGGCCGATGGTGGTTGCTGATGATGGGCGAGTTGGGGTTGTTGTTGCTGGGCAACGGCAGCAGCAACGGCCATGTCCAAGAATGGATGTTGCTGGAACATTTGATGTTGTTGACGATGCAATTCCATTGAGCGTTGTTGCTGTTGTTGTTGTTGGAACAAGTGATGTTGTTGTTGGTGGTTGTTTTGAGGCGATTGATTTTGCAAGAAGTGTGCTGGGAAGGGATGTCCGCCCAACATAGCTTGTGGTGGTTGCTGGGGCTGCTGTTGTTGTTGTGGAAATTGTTGCATTTGTCCCACATTGGCTTGGTTCTGAGCATTTTGGGTGTCATTCAAGTGGTTGGGGATTTGTTGCTTAAGTTGATTCTGTGGATGTTGGATGACTTGAGATACGGGACCTTTAAGTATAGGTCTTCCCATCGGCTTGTTCATAGCATTCAACATTGATGGATGAGCTGGGGCGGCAGCCGGGCCGCCAATAAAGCCGGGTGGCCACTTAAGGCCAGCCATTTGTTGATTTCTCAAATGTGGTGGGAGCATTTGAGGACTGCCGACCTCAGGATTTGGTGGCATTGGTTGGGGTTGCTGTTGTTGTTGTTGCAAATGTTGGGGATTTCCGGCTCCGAGTATCATTCTAGGCGGGTTAATATGCTGTTGAAGTTGTTGTTGCTGCTGCTGCTGTTGTTGCTGTTGCTGCTGCTGCTGTTGGGAGAGTTTTATCATGTGTTGTTGCAGAGGAGGTGGCGTTTGAATTGGTGGACCAGACAAATGGGATTGCTGTTGTTGTTGCTGCTGCTGTTGTTGTTGAAGTTGCTGCTGTAGCTGTTGATGAAGCTGCTGTTGTTGCAACTGATGTTGTTGTTGCTGCTGCTGTTGTTGTTGCTGCTGTTGTTGTTGTTGCTGCTGTTGTGGCGATGCCATTGGCATTGGCGTTTGCTGAGTGTTGTTCTCTTTCTCTGCCGTCATTTTACGTAAAACCGAAGTTGGCGTAAAGGCCAATGGTGTAGGCGAATGTACAGGCCTGGCTTGTTGCATAACATGCATAATATCACCGGGATTTGGCTGTTGCTGCGTTGCTGGGGGTTGAGATTGTTGCTGCTGTTGTGGCTGTTCCTGCTGCATGTGATTACCCATGATTGGCGACATGAGATGAGGATGATGCCCACCCAGTTGCATATTTTTGTTGACCATTGCACCACCCTGTTGTAGCTGATACTGAGGCGATGGCTGTTGTGGTGGCATTCGATGATGTTGGGGCGGTATCATTTTCAACATTGTCTGGTGGCGCCGCATCATGGCCTGCTGATGCATTAACTTCAGCATGTCTTCATGATCCAGCATATTGAGTGGTGGTGGTGTTGGATGCGGCATTCCGTGCGGAATTATACCGGGTGGTAACATACCAATTGGTGTTGGCATGGGAGGCATATGTTGCTCACCACCGGGAGGAATCATTAAATTCATTGGCATATCTAATTTAGGTTTGCCGCCCAATTGATCCAACAGTTTTCTGAATGCTCCAATATCTTGTCCGGACATCTCATTTGCTTGTGAACCATTTTCGGCGTTCCGCATCTGCTCCTCAGGGGGAAGAGGACGACCGTGCATTATGAAACCACCACCGATTTCGCCGCCATTTCCAGCCTCTGGACCACCAGCATCCATTTTACGCATTCTTGCCTCCAATTCTCCAACGCTAAGTGGCGCCGGCATTGCTGGAAACCCTTTGGGTAACTCTGGTGTGGGCACATTACCGCTTTTAAAGAATGCCATCAGGGATGAGTTTACATCATGATGATTTTCGTTAAGGTCAGTATTTGTAGGTGGTTGTGGTGGTGGAGGTTGTCGTTTTTCTTCTCCAATTAGTGGCGAAGTTATGTCATTTGTTACATCGTTGTTATTATTAGTTTCACTGCTATTGCGGAACCAACGGCTGAAACGTGATGATCCAGCAGATTCGTTGAATGGCAAAGACGGCTGATGGCCCCCACCGATAAGGGTACTCTCCAAAGTATCGATATTAAGGAATCTTTCAAAGAATTGTTCCGTTATATTCACGGCATCGTTCGGAGGTACTGAGACTGTTGCAGCAGCCACCGCCGCGGCATCTTCAGCGGCAGCTACAGCGACGGAAGCAGCCACAACTTGTTCGGCCTGTTTTTCCATAGTGTTGTCCAAATTTACATTCGCATTGAGGCTTGAATTTGCCGAAGAGTTCTCTTTGGGCGATGAGTCCTTGTGTTCCACAGTATTGGCATTCTCTTGCGCTGCATCGGCAGCTTCGGAGTCTCTGACTTCATATTTAGCGTTGTTTTCGGAGTTTATGGCTTCTTGAGAGTCGTCTGCTTTATCTTTGGTTGATGTATTCAAATTCAAATTACTGCTACTATTGAACAAGGAACTTTCCGAATCTTTTCGATCGCTTCCGGGTTTTCGCTCTCGGTCACCATTTGCTCTCGCAGGCTCTGTCACGTCGGCCATATCCATTTCCTCGAAACCACGCAATTCGATTGTATCATGCTGAGAAGTTGGGCCTTCACTAAGCCATTCGGGTTCGTCTTTACTGTACCTGTTGTACTCTCGCGATTCTCGCCTTTCACGAGGGGAGCCAGCTCGAATATCTCTTGCTTCGCGAAAGTCCTTAAAATCACGATGCTCCAGGACACTACTGCTGCCGCCCATAAAGCCTCGGCTACGAAACGACATAGTACGTTGCCCGGCCGCAGTGCTGCTATCGTACTTATCAGTTTCACCGGCGTCGGCTGAAACATGGCGATCATAGTGGGGCCTTTCTGAGTTCCGGGCATCACCGCCAAAACGCGCTGAGGTGTTGCGAAGATTCAATTTGTCAACACCAATCCCAGTAACAGGACTGTCACTGTATCTACCCTGCGGCGTTAACAACTTCTCCTTTTCACCACGCTTGCCGTCAGCGGGTGGTCGCAGAGCACCCCCACCAAAGAAGCCATTTTCCCGGGGCACAAGACGACCACTGCCTATACGCCGTGCGTAGGTTAGCTTCTTATTGCCACCAGGCCCACCAAAACCCAATGGCCAATTTTGCTGAGTCTCCGCATATGGATCATCTTTGCTAGGACGTGCATTAGGCGAGGTCTTATACATACCAACAGGTTTCAAGAGCTCCTTTCGTTTGAGATTACTTCCTCCAGACAAACCATGGGAATCAGCAGCAGCTTTGTGCTCATCGTTACCATCGCTGCTGTCATTGTCGTTGTTAGTACCACCACCGACACTACTAGCACTGGTGCTGCGCAGATTCGGTGCGGTTTGCCCGTCGGCTGGCTTGCCGGGCAGAGTGTCCGAGCGACGCTTAGCAAAGGCCGGCATCAAATGGGAAGAAGATATGCTACGATGATCAATATAACTGCCGATGCCACCACTGCTGCCACCTAAAGAACCGGCAGGGTGTATAACACCACGTTGAGGATTCATAAATCTTGGACGAACAGTACGTTTGCTAGCCAACAACGATGATGGTCCACCCATCATATGGGGCGGCTGGTGAAGGCCACCCACATAACCTCCACCGCCGGGACCATCATTAGTCAATTCATAGGCCGTGTCATCACCACCAATGCCGTCGCAACCACCACCATCATTCGAACAGCAACCCGGTCCGCCCGTACAATTGCCATACTGATTGCCATTATTCGGCGCTTTCCACAGGCCCAAATACTGTAACTCGTTGCGTAAGCGGCACGTCCATATGGACAATATCTGCAGTTCAGGTTTTAGTGCACATTCGGGATGTTGCAACGAGTGATGCTCTTTACGTAGGGCTAACAATGAGCGTCGCGAGTAACGTATTAGGTCTGTATCGGTTGACGATGATGACGGTGCGCCATTTGTGACGGAAGATTGCACGGTGTTCGGGGCCGATGTTGTGTTATCGTCGAAATCTGAAATTGCGTTGGAGACTTGGTGTGCACTACTACTACTGCTTCCAACGTCATTGATTGCGCAATGTTGTTGATCATTATAGGATTGTCCAGATATTGCCACGTCGTGTTCAGCAGACATCATCAATTTGTTGGACTCTATGGAATTGAAGTCATTTGTTTAGTTTGAAAAGTTCAATTAGAAACAAATGTGAACACACGCACTCACTCACATATTTTCGTTTTATTTGTTTCAATCATTCACAAAAGCAACAACAACGACGACGAACCCATTATTAAAAATTGATTGTTTATTAAGCTTGCAGAAATCTCTTTAGAAATACAACAAAATTTTGAAGTGTCAAAAACAGATGTACCCCGACAACAAGGCATCATCATACCATATAAGTCGGCTTTGGAGACATTTCAAGTATATCAAATAACAATAAAATAAATAAAGAACGAAAATTTAAAATATGATGTTGGTGCCTCGAAGGGCACATTATCCACTAAGTTAAAACAAAATTTTTACAAATTTAGTAATTTGCTATTTCGAGAGGCGATAATGAATCCTACGTATTTGTAAAATAACATAACTATCTGTGTATTCTAAATATTGTCAATTAATAACCAAAGTAATCTTTTGTAGAAAGTTGTTGACCTTTTTTGTGTGGGAAAACTTAGTAACAATGTTGTTCCACAAGAACGACGAAACTTAAAGAAGCCTATATGATGTCACCTGAACTAGCTAAATATACAATCCAATTTTAACATCGTCAACAAAAATAACATTAACAATAAAAATGTAGGAAGAAAAGATGGAGATATGAAGAAAATAGCCAAACAATTTAGTAGATATTTTCCTACGATTTCGTTTGTATGTCATTGAAAGAATGCGATTTAAAATGGATTCTATCATGGCAGAATCGTAAAAGGTCATATATAGTTTTCAGTACAGGCAACACTATTTATTGAATGAATGAACTCACGAAAAACACATCAACACATTCCACCTTTTCGTAGACTACAAAACCGCATTCGTCAGCCCAATCCGCTCAAAGGTGTTTAAAGCCATGTCGTCTGCGTTTGGCATTCCTGCAAATACGGCTATGCAGGATAACATTAACTGGTACAAGGTCAGCAGTTAAAGTCGGAGAGGAGCTCGAGTAGCCTTTTATTTATTTATTTATTTAAACTCTTACATGTACACAAAGCCTTATTTGGCCAATTATTATGAATACATTATGCAAAATCGTTAATATATGGTTCGGTTTAATACCGAACGAAGATTCAGCAAGGTAACAGCTTCTAGTGTGACGTTTTTAACATCTTGCTAGGAAACAGAAATGACACTCTGTACACCAAACAAAACATGTTACTCGCTTAAGCCAACGACATCGACATAATGGGGCGAACATTGCAAGCGGTAACAGCAACCTTTGAACGAATTGAGAAGAATTCAGCCAAAGTGGCGCTGACAGTAAATGGCGAGAAGGCAAAACTGATGATATCAACGCACAAGATGTCCCGTAGACTCGGACCAACTATGGAACTTGAAAACTGCAGCTTCGGGGTAGTCAAAGAATTTGATATACCTCGGTACCCCATAAATAAAACGAATGACATCAGTTTTAAAACTCGGAGAAGGATAATGTAGGCCAACAGATGCTACTATGGTCTGAGTAAACAATTCAAAAACAAGGCCAACTACCGCCAGACTAAACTAACACTCTACAAGACGATGATACTACCCGTTCTGTTATATGGATCAGAAGCATGGGTACTTGCATGAGGCAGCTCTTGGAGTGTTTGGGAGAAAATGTCTTCGAAAGAACTATGGGGGGATCTGCGATGACGGTGAATATCGTCGTCGGCTGAAACATGATGTCCATATAGTCCCGGACATAGACGTATCGAGCTGCAGCGGCTATGTTGGCTAGGTCATGTTGTGAGAATGAAAGAGGATACCCCAGCACTAAAGGCATATAAAAGCGAGCCAACTGATGATTCATGCAGAAGGGGGAAGGCAACGAATTCGATGGAAAGATCAAGTGGAAGATAACATTTCGGAACATGGTCTTTCCGATGCGCCTAGAAATCTTTTTAAGCTCGTCTTATGGAACAAGTAATGGGAAGCATCAAACAAAATAGGACCTTAAACATACTGAAAAAGACACGAGAAACACATGTTTTTAATTTTCAAAATACCGCATAGTGGGGCTACTGTCATATGGGGCTAGTCAAAACGTAGATCGATATTTTTAATTTTCGCTAGTGAGAATATTGACACCCAAATAATACCAAATTACAGCCAAACACCAAAATACCGATTATTAAAATAAATCATTATATGGAGGCTATCCGGAAACATGGGTCAATATTAACAATTTTTAGTACGGCGATGTGCTGTACAATGAGAACCTAAAATACCAAAATACAGCCAATTTGGTTGAAAAACGTGTCCAAGATCTCGAATATTGAAATATACCGCTAAATGGGGGATACACTGAAACTTGTGTCAATATTATTAATTTTTACTCCGGAGATGTGCTATACAATAAAAACGCAAGGTAGCAAATTACAGTCAATTCGGTTGAAAACGTGCTAAAAGTCCCCAAAATATCAAATATTGTCGGATGCCGTTATAATGGGGCTACAACAAAACGTGGACCGATATATCGTATTTGCAATACCACTCATACTAGAATTACTAGCAATGTCTGTGCAAGAGCTCTATATTAAATATTACGATCTCTATCATGATTTCAAAAGACGGACATACGTAAATCAAAATTGACTTATATACTGATCAAGAATATATATACTTTGTGGGTTAGGTTGTGGCGTCTCCGGTGAATACTTCGAGGTGTTGCAAACAAAATGACAAATTTTATATACACTCAATCATATTGTCCTTTAACATAATAATTTGCCATACAAAAAAATCATTCCGATGTGTGATAAATTTAACAAGATACCCTCGATATTTTTCATTGTCTCAGAAAATTGTGTATAAAGGGAAAACTACTTTGTGGAGCTTGACTCTCACGGCCGAAGAACCCACATGTCGCCTTTCTTCTAAAATGTATCCCTAAAGATGGTCGACGATGTCAAAATACAAAATACAAACAATACAAGACAACAAATTTCTAGGTTATCCTTATCATTCCACAAAAGGATTGTATCTCCAGTAGGACTGTTACAACAACACCATTTATCGGTTACACTTATTTAGAAAAAATAAAACAAGAAAATGAAGGCCAAAACAAAGTATCGGATCTCCATTCATTCCAAATGTATTTTCATACTCAAATTCATTGGAAATTGCATCTAGTGTGTGTGAGTGTGAACTAATTAACATCTCATTGAGAAGAAATGTTATTAATTGGATTCACAACACACATTGTGCTCAAGTAGGTATAGCATATCGCGTTTTCCCGTTCTGTTTTAAAATGTTCACACATATTCTTTTCGTATTATTTAACAAATAGATTATACATTGTCACATTTTCGATATCTCAATTAGAATGCAAACAAAACTATCAGATCAGTAGTAGCAACAATATATTCAATAGCTATTGAGTATGTATATGCGCGCACACACAATATTATCTCATTTAATATGATTTACACGGCTATAATAGATTACGATTCTGATTATTTTTATTGCTTCAAATCGTGATAAAAGAAACCCGTATAAAGATTATTAAAAGCGTATGATTAAATTTGTGAATGTTAGCGCGAAATTCGATTTGTTCTACATCAACTAAAAATATCATTTCGTGTATTACAGAAGTGGTTCAGTAAACTTTTCAGGAACTTATAATGTATATTTGAAGTTTATACATTTGTAAAGTAAAAAACGTATACAAATGCAACAGTCTTGCATGGTATAACAAAACATCTCTGTGTTTTGTTCTATAAATATAAGTAACATTTTTAATACGTGGTCATACACACACACATCGGAAGGTTTTGTTTCCAATACCAAAGAAAGTAAATAATAACTCAAGCCATATCGTATACTTATCAATTGTTTACTTGAAGCACCTGGGTTTGCGATTTACCTACCTGTTGCATACGTTATCTGAAGGGTACACACACAGTCAGTTAACAACAGCAACACAATAATTACTCTAAACGTTTCTTCAATAACAAGAAATGAAATTAAATTACATTTTCATTTTGTTTTATTTTTTTACACTTTGATGGGAAAAATTTATATATAACCCTTTGAACCGCGATTTTCCACTCCAATAAAAGAAATATCGAATATATTTATATTGCCTTAGTCTGGGTGACTATATATGCCGATATAGTCACGAATCCTATGTTGTATTTTTTGTGTTTTCTTAAGTATAATCCAAGTAGAAATAATAAAAATTGTCGTTATTCATGTTATAGAGGTTAGGTTAGGTTTGGGAATGTGCAGTCACTTATGAGGCTGCAGCACTCTAAGACCGTCAGGTCCATTGTGATTATAGGGAGAGTTTTATAGGGGAGAGAAGATTGGGGAAATAAAGAGAGGTGAGAAGCTTACAAGAAAACGTAAGAAGGTATGTTTGAAATAATATCGATGGCTATAGAGATCGCACAGAAGATATATTACGTGGCAATGTTGCACTTTCCCAACCACTTTAGGTTTCTAATTATGCTGTAGATTGGAGCAGATTCAGTTGTTGAGATGAAGCTAAGACTCGGTTGAAAATGAGCACCCACTAGTCTCTGTCGCCTGTAAGATAGGGCTGGACAGTGACACAGAAGATGCTCAATTGTCTCCGTCAACGCAGAGTCTACAGTAATCGTATCATGATCCCATTTACTCGTAAAGGCCCTGATATTGCAATGACCAGTAATGATTCCTGTCATTACTCTTATTTCAGCTTTGCTCAGGTTCAACCGTAAGTGTGTCCTTTTGGTAGACAGAGTCGGCCAAATGGATCTTGACACATTGCACCTAGGTTCGTTGTGCCAAAGTTCATAGGCTCTTTCATCGAAGAACGCCTCCAAGTTCCGGTAAAGATTACATATGGGTGGTTTGATTGAGTCGTCAATTGCTAGATCAGTGGATTGGGACCCTTGTCTAGCTAATTCGTCTGCTCTCTCTCATTACTCAAGATGTCACGGTGTCCTGTTACCCAACACAGCCCATAGCTGTAAATTCTTCCAAAGCTGCTCTACACTTGAGGACGGCCTCAGATTTGATATAACAAGATTTGATGGCTTTACGAGCCGCTTGACTACCCACGAAGATAGTCACCGGTCCAACGACCTCTGCATCCAGACTTTTTATCAATTTCGTTAAAAAAGGGAGTACCAACACGCTCGGCTCCCTGAGCCTAATTTTAATCATAGTTGCCCGAAACCGAAATTACTCTGGAAATTGTTTAATGAATGGAAGTTTACTAAAAAAATAAAAAAGCTTTATGATTGGTCAAGGATATAGGTTACTTTAAATTTATATAAAAATATAGGGAGCAATCCAAAAAGTGGACCTATACCGAGAATTTTGGACTTGTAAACAAAATACAAATTTCAGCAAATTTTAATGGAGATTATTTCTAAAATCTCTAAATTGACAATGCATGGTAGAATGGAACATGTGTATAAAAATCTTCAAAAAAACGCAATTTACAGGATATAATTCCGGGTGGGGCCGCTAGATCAATATTTCGTATGCGTCACGTTCACGCTAGATATTAAAAATACCAATTAGGCGGGGTATTTAGGGGGTAGTCCTAAATGCGGGCTGATAGGTTTCATTCTCGAACCTGACTTTATAGTTTTTTATCTCCATATCCACCGAAGGTAGAATGATTACAGCATATGACTTAATCCTCTTAGAATTGTATACTTTGTAGGGTATAATTGTAGGACAACGTTTTATATATATATATATATATATATAAGGGGGTTTTTTGATGTTAAAAAAAATTAACAATAATGAAAAAAATTCTGTGATTTTTAAAAATGCAGAATAATTCTTGTGTTTACCCGGGGCTACACGGTAAAGTGGACCTATATTTATAATTTTTAGTTGAGAGATTTAGTACCGATTAACAAAACAAATCAATATTTTTATTATCGCTTCTAAGGACCAATTCCGCCGATTATAAACGATTTCGTCTGTACTCGTTTTAATTTTCTGTGTCTTATCAAAAATTTCCTATTTTGACAATAATTTCGTTAATCCGTTAATAGAAGAAATTTCTAACAACCATTCCATCACTGTTGAATAGAATTTTAATTTAAATTTCGTACGCCTAGTCGAAAATTTGACCTGTTTTTAGGCGGAAAGACTTTATAAAAAAATAGTTCGAGTAGAACTGAGCGTTCGATGGCCGAATGTTACACCACCTGTCAAGCAATAATTTGTAACCGATTTTCAAGCTATATGTTTGAAATGTGTTTTATACGGTTATATAATACAGGGTACAAACTCGATTTCCCAACAGTATAAAATATTCCCATAATTATGATAAAAATATGTACTCTGGACAATTAAAACAAAATCGAATACTTTTTTTCCTAAAATAGAAACGATTTCTTCTCCTTTGTTTTAAATTAATTATTCAAATTTCCCATAACAGAGCTTTCAATAAAATTGCTTTCATTCAAAATTACAAAAATATGAATTTTCTACTACGTTTAAATTTTTCATGAAAAGGTTTTCTATGGCAATTGTTATTGTTTTCTCCCTTCTCCATATGACCTTTACTGTGACCTCTATTTGTCGTTGAGACTACTTGGAACAAAGAAGATGATGATACTAGTATTCAACCATACATCATCAGAAGTGTTCATCCACTTCTCGACATTAGATGGGGGGAACAAAAAATATAAACATCAAATACAAATTTGCGTATATAAATAAGAAAACAAAAAAAATATAAGACGTACAATATTCATTAGAAGTAAAAAAATGTATTATAAATATGAATTTGTTTTCAAAAAAAAAAAAAATAGCAAAACAGAATCTGCAAATAATTCCCAACCCGCACAGCAGCAGCAATGAATGCAAAACAATCACGAAGCTGCGACACCCTGAGGTGTACACCGACAATTGTTAAAGTGTTACGGAAGTGTGTGTATGTACTTTTCTCTCTTTCATCATTAGTCGGCCAGTCAGCCACCCAAATAAGCGGAAGATGTTGGGGAGGGAATACTATGCATGTATGTAGTAAAAAAATATGACAAATACAATTATGAAAGAGGAAGAAATCGCTTGCAACTGCGACCCCAAACAATATTGTAAGCTAAGCTATTCAACAACTTACCTCCCACACCCAAGTTGGCCTTTTTGGGATGATTATCCTCTTGGAAAGCACGATTCAAGGCAAATACCTCAATGGCTGGACCTTGTTCGACACCAGAAAAAATTGAGCTGGACATTTTTGTGTTGTTGATTGTCGTTCAATGCAAACGCAAAAAGAGATTTCAAAAGCGAAATTTATTTCGTTTTCTCAAAAGGCCGAAAAACTAAATTTAAATAATTTTTTAATTGCAACTTTTTTTGTTTAGTTTCTTTTTCAACTTTTTCACAAAACCGCAAACAGCGCAAAAAAGGAATAGAACAACCGGCTATTTTTCGTTAATGAAAATTATTTAGAACGAGAAACCAATATACAAAAACAACAAAATAATGATGAATAACTTCAGCGAAAAAACAACAGTACTTTAAATAGGCGGTGGTGTATACAGCCAAGCAGGCAACCGTATTATGTGACAGTCTGACGACCACTAGAGCTAAAACATTAACGGGCGATAACTGAATGAATGTACATTTGATGTGGAAAGTAAATATGTATGTACGACCATACGACGACGATGACGCTGGCTGCGGCAGCAAAATCCGAAACGGCAGCGATAAGACGTCAAGTGCAAAAAATACAAAAATCAGCAATACAACAACTTAACTGCCAGAGCAGCAGTCGCTGCTGCTGCCACTGCCACTGCGTTTTTACAATTCATGAGAAAGAACCTAAATATACGAACGTATTCGTATACAAACAAAAACAAGAAAATATAACGGCAACGAGTTAATGACGTCGACGATACGGCTGCGATAATTTGTATTATGAACTGGTGTTGTTTTTGTTGTTTTGTTGGAGCAACGGATGTGGATGATAATTGAAATATCTGTATATATAGTGATTAGTCGGTTGGATGGATGTTTGGTTGTGTACTTTATAAAAGTATTGGAAAAACAATCAATAACAATTATTTGTTTGTTAAACAAAATGGGCACATATTTCTCTCTCTCTTCCTTTAACAAAACCCCATCACATTGGCGACGCTTCAAGTTGTAAACACAACTCTCTCGCACAAACAAAAACGCACACACACGAGTCTTTTTTACCTTACCTAATTCACCACCCTCCTTGCTAATCGTATTTCCTACACATAAGATTTCAGATTTTTGACACAATTTTTTGACAGTTCCCTATTTTATCATTTCAACCTGTTTTCTTCATTTTCATTTTTTGTTCTTTCATGATCTGTTTTGTGCCGTCGTTGTGGGTCATATTACTGTATTGTCTTTTTGGCAATACATTTATCTGTTTTTTGGCACTTCCACTTAATTATTGCTGAATTTCATTGTTGTATTATCTTTAAGAGTTTCTCTTTTGGTTCGTCGTTTTTGTTTCTTGGTGTTTTGCAATTCGTCCGTTGTTGTTTGTTCACAATAAAATTTCGACGCTATTGTGAATGATTGAAGACATTTTTTACATTGCACTCTTCGTCTCATTCACGCACACACACACTCACTCACACAATAATCAGAAATTTTATTTTTTTCACTTACCACTGTGATTATTAACCTTTGCTCTATTTGTTGTTACTGGATTGTTTTTTCTCTATCCTGGAGAGATATGTCCGAAGTCCTTTCAATATTCTAGGATGCGTTTATCGACTATTCCCTTGTATGGACAACAGTTTTTTTCCTTTTCGTTTCTTTGCACTTCTTCGTTTGCTTTGCTTCTTCTGTAGTGGGTCAACGTCGTCGTAGTGTTTGCTCTCGGTTATCTTCTTCTTTGTTCTGCTGCTGCTGCTGTGTTTTTGCACTTCATCTATTGCTTCTCTTTGTTGCGTGCTGCTGTTTTCTCGATTCGTATATTTTCCTTTCTGTTAATACTTGGCAAATTTTTTCATTCATTCACAATAAGAATGGAACTTACGGTGAATAAATAAAGAAAATTTGCATTGCGTTCCAAATATTCAGATCATTTTTCACTTTCACCTAGCATCGCTTAATATTGATTTCCAAGTAATTTATATGCGTCCTGCTCGGAATTTGGCGTATGTGATGTCGTATTCTGCACACGAAAACTAATTTGTTGGCCGCTATCAATTTATAATTTTTTTTATCGTCCGCAATTCTTTGTCTACCTATAGTTTAACAGCTGCTTTCGCACTCCAGTCTTTCGTTTGATGATTTTTTCCTTTTCTTTTTTTTCAGTTCCACACTCTTTTGTGTTGATACTTTTCGATTGTATTCATCATGTGCGCTTCCCACACTCGAACGCAGAATAATTCACAGTTGGTTTATTATGAAATATGCAACTTTATACACACGGGGTTGGGTAAAATACTTGTTCAAAATATTTTTTCAGATTTGGCTTCCACAACTTGAAAATGAATTAACATTATAAAAATGTTCACAGTGACAGTAAAGCGACGTACTTTTGCAGCTCTTGACTTTTAGAGAAATCATTCACAGTAAGTGCAAAATGAGGTTATTAACTAAGGGTTACCAAGTCACAATGCAAACGCAAAAGTAATCGTGACCATCTACGCAATGCAATTACCCGAGAATTGTGATGTGTGACTTTTGACGCGTATTCAAATGATAGACGATGTTGAGTATGGTACACACAGTGATCATAACAATCAAATAAATAATATATTATTTATTTAAATTCTTACACGTATACAATGCCTTATTTAACTAATTATTATGAATACAGTATGCGAAATCGACATTGAGAGAATGTAAAAAAAGAAATTATATTTTCTAAATAAGATACAAACAATTAATATATGAGATCAGAAATATTCAAAATTTTTATTCAGTTTTTATCACTAATATCATGGCATAATTATACAAGGTCATGCAGTCATATGTTTCCAACTTTTTCATAAATCTGCTTTTGAAAAAATGCAGCTTTAAGCACATTTACATACAATATATATTTCAGGGCTTTGAAAATTCGTACGTCGACGTATTTCGGTAACTTTCATATAAATACATGTGTTCTACTTTTGTGGTGGAAAACGTCGAACGAGCTAGTTGAATTTTAGGTAAGGCTGGAAAAAATTCAACTATGATAAAACCATGGTATAATTATTACAAGGTAGGGCACAGCTTCCAACTGATTACAATTTTATCTCAAGGTGGCTTGTTCCATCAAATCAAAATACATATTTTGTGTATGTGTGTGTATTATTTTGAATACAATGTCAAATAAATTTAAAATAAACACAAATATATTCAAGTTTAATTAAAATGAAAATAAAGTTTTTAACACGTTCGTCTGGAAGTAATTACTTTGTTATGGATGAATCAAACATTTTATGGTATTCCCTACTGAATTTTGTGAAGAAATCATAAACTTTCATTCATTTTTCGCGTTTTTAGTTTTGTGTTGAAAAAATGTCAAATAAACACAAACACTTGTTGCGTATATTTATTTTATTTTTGGCAGAAGAGGCCACATGTGTATAGTTGCTTTTTTGTTATTCACCTCAAGCTGCCCTACCTTGTATTATTTTACCATGGACCAACTGATGTTTGTAAGTATACATACAAAATTACCGATTTGCGTTAAAAAATGTATTGTTATTTGAAAATGGCAAGAAAGATTACAACAATGAAAATGTTTTTGCTGTGGTGGGATTCTGTAACAGTTTTAAAGCAGTGTACACATTTATCACTGTTGGCGCAAATAAATGTTGTTTGTTGTTTCGAGTTTGCTCGAATGTGAAACATTTTCCCACATTTGCTGTGCTCCATTCTATATATATATATATTGGGAACATAATTCGAGCACATGTCAAAGACATAGAACCGCATTCTGCATAGCCCTTATGGCATAAGCAGAATGCTCGCGTTGAGCCATCCGTCGCGTTATTTGTTATCGAAAATACAACAACCACAAGGAAACGATAAAGGGCTAAACAGAATGTTCGCGTTGAGCGTTTTTTGTTATCGCGTTAACGCACGCAAAAAGTTAAAATATATTTAACTCCGAAGCGCAGCGCACATCAACTTCGAGCGTTTGTGTTATCGTTTCCTTGTGGTTGTTGTATTTTCGATAACACATAACGCAACGGATGGCTCAACGCGAGCATTCTGCTTAGCCCTTAAGGGCGCGCTGCGCTTCGGAGTTAAATATATTTTAACTTTTTGCGTGCGTTAACGCGATAACAAAAAAACGCTCAACGCGAACATTCTGTTTAGCCCTTTAAAGACTCGACAAAATGCATTTTGACAAAATAGTTTATGAAAACATATCTAGGGGAATCATCGCGCGAAAATGTGCATATAAAATGTAAATAAAATCAGAGATCTGTACACAAAATATATGTTTTTATATTATAAGCTTGCGATATAACACGTAAAAGTTTAATATTGTTCGCTCTGTTGTTATGATATCGTAACAACAGAGGAAAAAATTTATATGAATATCTCATATGCCATGTTCTGACGGGCATTCGAACAACGTAGTTCGCTCTCAGAATTATGTACATGAATTAACCCGTTCATACAACACTATTCTTAATTCATGTCATCAGAGTTTTCTTTATCAAATTTCTTGTTTCTCCTTTTACACCGAAATCTCTACTTATTTATGTGTATTACCTATGAATTTAAATAGAAAAAATTATTCTCTTTATTCTGAATATAATAAGAACCCATATCTAAATACTTTTCATTCATGTTTTCCATTTTTGCTGAAAATGTTGTTGTTTTTAATACATTTTTATTTTTTCTCAATTCAAATGTCACATACTGTCACATATAAAAATTTGGAAAATTTTTTGTTTGAGTTTCCCCACATTAGAACCAAGGGAAAAGAAATGATATAGTAAACTGCATTGATAGTCAGTATTGCCTTCCGTATTTTTATGCAGATGGTATGCATTTATTCTTTAGGGATGGGTCAATTACAAATGTAGACTCTGAAATTAATTGTACACTAGACTCGATTAATCGTTGGCTTACCATAAATAATGTTTCGGTTAATATAGGAAAATAATTAACCCTACTATATATATACATATAAATTTAAATATAGAATTTATCATAGAAATGTTTGGGATGTGTACTTGATAATAGGCTTACATTTAGTAAGCATATACTATCACTATATTCTGTTATACCATATCTACGTAAGTTCTGTCTGTTTACTCAATATTTGGTAACAATTGTTACCAAATGTTGCTAAATGTTGTCTGTTAACCCAAAAATCCAGTAAGCGAGAGTCAAGTGAGAGAGCAAGTTTGACAGTTCAACAACAACAAACTTACAGGAGTTTACTGAAAGAATTTTATTCAGTAAGATTTTTGCCAACTCAGCCATTTTTGGATCACCTGTTTTATGACCAAACACAAAAATTATTCAAAACATTTTGTTTAATTTGCAAAGTTCAATTTGAAATCAGGTTGTATAAAAATTGCAGAAAATGGAAGAAAATTCGTAAATAATGCAAATTTTCATTAAATTAAAAACTAATTCTTTATACTTTTAGGCAAGTTCCAGAAAGATGGCAATGTATTGATTGTGTTCGTCCTTTGTTTGTTTGTTTTTTGGCGCAAATATAAACGTTTTCTTGAATCAGCTGTTTATTTGCTAAATCTTACTAAATGTTGTCTGTTTACTTTTCTCAGTATTATCGCAAAAGAGAGTAAAATCGGCATACTATCTAAACTAGAACTTACTGAATAGATGTTACTGGAAAAGTAACCAGTCACCCCTATTGTTGCAATATATATATATATATATTAGTATTTATTGTAATGTAATTATTAGGCCGGTAACAGCTTTTGTATTGCTTTGTATGATATAAAATAAATAAATAACATCACAAAACTAAGATGAAACGCCATTAAAAATCAATTTAAAATAAATACTTAGGTTTGTGTTGCATTTTTTCCGAATGAAACTTTGACACAAACAGCTGATTTGAAATCATGGTATAACAATAAAAGGTAACAGCAAGTGTTGTTGTACAAAAAACAATACAACAACCACATGGAAATTTGTTATTGTAAGTAATACTAGTGTCATTGAAAATGTAAACGAAACAAATAAATTATGAAAAAAGTTATTTTTAAAAACGAAATATTTTGGAATCCTCAAAATAAAATTTAAAAACATGAATGAAAATCTATCAAATTTAACTCTTAACTCTAATTGAGCTGTTGCTACTTATATGTGTAAAACATAGGAAAATGCTTAAAATTGCGGAATTATTCAATGAAGAAAAGCAAATCTTTCTTAAACTTTCCTAGCAGGCAGATTGAGTAAATTGAATTGGGAGGACATTTACAACAGAAAAATTTCTAATTTTATACTTACAAAATTTTCCCTTTGGGTCGTATTTAATCATATAAAATTTGTCATATTCATATAGACACTAGTATTACTTTAGAATCAAATCAGCTGGGTTTTGCTGTTACCTTTTATAATTGTACCATGATATGAAATAACATGGTACAATTATAAAAGGTAACAGCAAATCCCAGCTGATTTGATTCCGACGTTATACTAGTGTCAATATGAATTTGACAAATTATGTTTTTAAAAATCACCCAACAGGAAAATTGGGAACGCATACAATTTAAAATTGTTCTTTATTAAATGTGCTCCTGTATTCAATTTGCTCAATCTGTCTGCTGGGAAAGTTTGAGGAAGCAAATCTTTCTTCAAGGAATAACTCGCTATTCCCAGCATTTTCATATGTGTTACACATATATATGGCAATGGCTCAATTATAGGAAAGATGTGGAATAGATAGAAATATAAATTTGATAGATTTTCATTCATGTTTTTCAATTTTTATTTTGAGGATTCGAAAATATTTCATTTTCAAAATAAAAATAATTTGATGATAATTTGTTTATTTGTTTACATTTTTCTGTCAAATGAGTTGACACTAGTAGAACTTACAACAACAAATTTCCATGTGGTTGTTGTATCGTTTTTTGTACAACAACACTTGCTGTTACCTTCTATTATTATACCATGATGAAATAAGATCGTAAAATATAGGGTTACCAAATGTTCCTCTTAACACATTAGTCGGTAGTCACACGGGCAAATTTTGTGGTATAGTAAATTGAGTTTATGGGCGATAGAGTCAAAGACATAAAAGTATAAAGATACGACAATTGATACGTAAACAATTTCCAACAGATGGTTTTTCCTCTGTTGTTACGATATCATAACAACAGAGAGAACAATATTAAAAGTTTTTAATGCTTAAGCTTATTAAATAAAAAAATATATTTTGAGTGCAGATGTCTGATTTTTTTTTACATTTTATGAACACATTATCGCGTATTGGCGTTTTTATTGTTAACATGCCTCTGTTATACCTGATTCCCCTGGATATTTTTTTATAAACTATTTTGTCAAAATGCATTTTGTCCAGACCAAGGTATATTTATTAAGGTTGCCGCATCGGCCCAGCTGTTGGTGCAAATAAATGTCAAAAATGTTGTTGTAATGTTGAACCAAAAAATTAAAAAACAAAATTATAAATGAAAATCTCCAAATTTTGAAAAGCTTGTTTGGCAATATTTTTATTAACATTTTCTACAAGAATTTGTGTAAAAAAATCTTGTCAATCTGTGTGTTTTGGCAAAATATTTTTGACATATCAAAATACAACCGATCAAAATACAACAACCGATGTTTGTTGTGGAAATTCGCCGATGCGGCTACCTTGTATATCTACCTTGGTCGAAACCATGATGCAATAATGAGGTGATGTATCAAAACAAAAGCATTTTTTTGTCTCGATTATCTGCCAAATTTTTCCTTATAATATTTCAAAAATTTGGCAGCATTGCACATCGAATTCAAGTAAAGTTTAACACTTTGACAGTTAATCAAGACATCAGCTGCTCTAAATGGACTACCTATTCATTGTGCCATGGTCGAGACTTTACGATTTCTATGTCTTTGTGGAGTCAAAGCCATAGAAACCGTAAAGACTCGACAAAATGCATTTTGGCAAAATAGTTTATGAAAAAATATCCAGGGGGAATCAAGGTTAACAGAGGCATGTTAAGAATAAAAACGTCAATACGCGAAAATGTGTGAATAAAATTTAAATAAAATTAGATGCCTGCACTCAAAATATGCTTTTTTTGAGTGCAGGCCTCTAATTCTATTTACATTTTATTCAGACATTTTCGCGTATTGACGTTTTTATTCTTAACATGCCTCTGTTAACCTTGATTCCCCCTGGATATTTTTTCATAAACTATTTTGCCAAAATGCATTTTGTCGAGTCTTTACGATTTCTATGTCTTTGTTTTTGTATTTAAAAGTCTAATATTTTTTCATCTGTTGACAACAATTCTTATAAAAAATTAAATTTTTAGTAGATTTTTCTTTAATTGGTAAAAGTCGAAAATCGATTTTGAACAGGTTTGACAAAATCGAAAAGTCGTATTTTTAGTCATAGCCAAAATCGAAAAGTCTAAAAATCGACTTTTTGGTTAGAGGCAAAAATCGAAAAGTCGACTTTTGCGCTCGATTTTTCATTATTCTTGAACACATTTACGCTTAAATTATAACACATAATATTTATGCAAATAACTGGTATAAATACTGATTTATTATCATTTGAAGTAAAATTTTAGGTATCTTTTCGTACTTTTTTGTTCCTACCTGTGGCAATGTTTTCCAACTCTATTCCCAATTTACCAATAATAAAACACATTGTTTTGAACTTATAAATACAACACATATCCCATGTGATATCTAGGCCATTGACCAAAACATGATCGTGTCCTTAATAGGAAACAACACCAGGAATATTTTTGAGAAAATTGCCAATACATAGACATATGTTTTTTATGTTTTAGAAAAAAAGTTCTACCAAATTATAAACCAGTAGGTCGAAGTAACGAAAATGTTATTCTGTAAAAATGTAGACAAATTGTCGATAAACTTTCAAAAAGCTTTTTATTTTGAACATTTTGAAAACAAAATACAAACAAATTTTGAACAAAACAAGGCATGTTCACTATTGAAGAATATTTGTCGATAAGTTAACTTCGAATTTTTTGGTCTTGTTTAATAACAACATTTTTAAAAATTGTTGTTAAAAACTGTTATAGAATTAAAATATTGTTTATTTTGTCGTTATAATATTTTATCGATTTGAGAATTGTTTAATTTTGATAGTGAATCGACCCACAGGCATGCTTACCCATATACGCTACCGTAACTGAGTGTCGATGGGTAAACACATTTTCTCTTTCTTTCTCTTTACGTCAGTCGTTTTTAATGATGCATTCTCAGTTACGCTCGTACACCCTTGCTCTCAATTTAATTTTGCACAACACTGTTATATGCTTGGGCCGGCAGACCCGGCAAACGTTGTCTTGCCTAGCAATATAGTTGATGTATAATTTTCGATATTTTAGGTTGGTTTTTATACCATCCACAGATTTTTGTAATACCTTGGTATTTGTCCGAACACACAGAAAATAACATTACAGTACTGAATATCTAAAATTTTATGTTTATGAGTTATTTGCTAGTTTTGTCTTCTAAAGTTTCGTTGATTAATAATTGAATTCGTGGAAAATAAATTTAAATTAAAAACATTTAAATGCACATATCAGTTTGACTTCCGGATTTAATTACATTTTCCCCAATATATTTATTAGACTTCCATATAACGGTAGCATAATATTAAATTAGCTTTTATACCCTCCACGATTTAATACAGATCTTAGAAATTTGAACATTATTTTTCAGAGCATGTACAACTTACTACCACATAATGCTGAAACACTGTCCCCGCCGATTTAGGGAATCTACATAGTGCGAAGTGTTGTGTTTATAAGTTCAAAGACATTAACCAACGATTAGGAGAAGATTTGATATTTCTCGTGACATTGCAACATTTTAGGTACTATAAATTTAGGTACTATAAAATTCGTGGAAATGCAAATATGCTACAAAATTATTTTTTTTGCAAATTTTTCGCGGTTTTCAAGACTAAGATCAGATAAGATAGTTTTTTCAAGGCAATGACAATCCAATTGATTGTAGAAAATTAACATATTTTGAGAATTTTCCATAAATGACAATTACTTAAAGATATTATACGCTGCCAATTTTTGCCCAAAATATGTCCAAAAAGAACTACGAAGAGATGAAATCATAAATGTTCGATATAAAATGTGTGGACATTCTAATATCCTTCAAAATATATTTTGCAACATTTTCGCGGATTTTTCTCAAAATGTTCTTTCATTAAAACCTTTCCACTTCAATTACAGACTACTAACAGAAACTGTAAGTCAAATCGTCCAGCCGTTTTTTTTAAATAATTTTTGCAACATTTTCGCGGATTTTTCTCAAAAAGTTCTTTCATTAAAACCTCTTCACTTCAATTATAGACAACTAACAGAAATTTTAAGTCAAATCGGTCCAGCCTTTTTTTAAAATAATTTTTGCAAGGTTTTCGCGGATTTTTCTTAAAATTTTCTTTCATAAAAACCTTCCCACTGTAATTACCGACAACTGAAAGAAACTTTGAGTCAAATCGGTCCAGTCGTTCTCAATTGATGAGTTAGTATACATTTTTTGCCACCATTTATATATATATATATATATATATAGATGGGAAATTACAAAAATCTTTTAAATTCCTTGAAGCTGAGGTTTGCAAGGTTATAACTCGCGAAATATGAACATATTGCATATAATTTAAATTCAATTCTATAAAATGAAGTGTTCTTGTCAAAATCTTGAAATATTGGTAATAAATAATAAGTTGCGTGGAAGCTGTGATGGTGGTAATGTAAAAAAATGGGTGAAAATGTGTTGAAGCCAACGAGTTTTTTGTGTTCGTTCCCGATTTGTGGCTAAACTACACAACGCACACACATGTGATCAGTGACTAAGTTGCAGAATACCCCATGGACAATATGGTTCTAATGTATGATTTTTCGATATAATCACTGCATCCACCCAAAATGGATGCTGACATTTTGAAGCCGGATTTTCGGTGTTTTTTGAATTTTTCTTATAATTAGGATGCGCATCCAGACAATAGAATAAACTAATTATAGGATCGTAGAACTCGTGATTCTGCTTCGTTTAGTGTATATCTCATGAATGTGCTCACTGTAGCTTCTTTGCAATTGGGTTCCAAAGACGAAAATTTAGTGCGTAAATTTTTATAAAAAACATATTTTTTTAGTCTAAAATTAAGAAAGTCCATTCAAATTCCGTGGAACCCCGCGTGATTTTAGTTTTTTTACGTGCCGGATCTAATGAGCCCATCCATGTTCAATTAAGCCCATTAAAACGGCGGATATAGGTACCTTGAATGTGGGAAAAACTGCAAAAACTTATTTTGACAAATTCGCGTAAATAATCGCGGTTTTCTTCGAATTAATTTTACATGCATTTATGCTTGTATTGTCAAATTCGCGAATCTGCGTGGAAATAGGTCAAAAATACATCGATACGCGAATAATATGCGTATTTTATCCAAAATTGATTGTGGAGGCACATCCGCGGTTCTTAACCGATCCTTTTAAAATAGGTGTCCTTTTGCGTATTTTCATAGGAGATTACTAAAATCGGATGCGCATAAAAATCGTATGCACGTTGCGTGATTTTTAGCCATTTTTAGGGTTTTTGCATAGTAAAGTGCATCGAGTGGCACACTTTGACCGCTAAATTAAACATTGAAAAATTAATAATTATTGAAAGACATTGATTCGGTTTATACGAAAATCGCATGCGCATCAACTGATTTCAATTAATTCGCGAATTGCAAGCTTTTCAATATTGATCATTTTTATGTATTGTAAATGCAATATATTTAGCCATTAATGACGTCGAAACTCTTATCAGATGAATCTGCCGATATTTAACAATCATCTAAAAGAATTTGCAGAAGAAAGCGTCGTATATTTTAGAAGATTAAGTCAAAACCGTATCCTCTTAACCATACTAAAAAAATCGAAAATTCAAAAAAAAAAAAAAAATAGTTTTAATTCAAAAATTAATTTATTTTATTTTCCGATATCTTCATGTTTCTATTTGTTTTTCGCGACTATTAAACCGTATTTCAGTGTGATTTGACTAGTATGCAAAGAAAACAATGGTGTTTAAGCATTTGTGAAGAAATTCGCGAATTACAACGAATAGGAATCCATTTAATATATATTTGAAATACAAGATTTAAAACCGCTATAACTTTTGTGCGCAGCATCCGAATTTGTGAACGCGAACAGATTTCGAATCAGCATATTTTTCTTAACCTATGTACAAAAAATCATAAATGTGCTCGCAAAAAAAATTTTCAAAATTTTTTTAATGGAATTTTAAAAGAATTTTGTAATTTCCCATATATATATATATATTTCTGCAAAGTACCATGTTGACGTTTATTTTTGTCGCCGTTCAAAAATTTCAATTCACGTGAGAAGCAGAACAGGAGGTAAATTCTGAAGTGAAGTGTAAATAACTCACCGGGTGTTCCAGATCATACCCGAATGTTGTCTATAGACAACATTTGGCATGAGAGATTTAATGGAAATCCCAAATTAAATATACACAAACTATACAAATAACTACCGTTTATATATCGGTTTAATTTTTATTTATATTTTTATTAAATTTGAATAAACATATATGTAAATACTTGATGAGATTATTAGTAGATATCAATTAACTTTGTTCTTTCTTCACAAACTAGAGAATTTTGTATTCGTGAAGATATAATATACGTAAAACGATTTGGATTAAGTAATCACATGCATAACTATTTGCTTTGTGTAATAGTCAATCTCTACTGGGCCTTCTACATTTAGATTAATTTCCATCGTCTTGTTTTGTGAATAATTATATATCGATATTAATACCAGCTACTGCTACTGGAAATTCCAATTGAATACTAAATAGCTAAGATATTTAATTGAATTCACGATTGGTCAGTACGGCAGGTGCTACCAAACTCCAACCGTATATAAATATGCCCATCCAGCTGGATATAATTTTTATCCACATAGAAGCAGCATTAGCATTAAATAGCTCAATATCAGAATTTGGCCTAAAAAGAGGAAAACAATGAATAAGTTAATCATTGTTTTGCTAAGGTGAGCTTAATGATTAATTACTTACTTGTACCAATTGGTTAAGGTCATCATAACATAAAGCGATGCACATACGAACACAATGTGAAATAATGACCATGAGTATGTAACACTTTCGGTTTCATTATCACTGTTGACTTTGCCATCGCTGCCAGTTTCTGCATCTGATAAAACTTCTGTTAAAACTATTATTGTTAGCATATGAAGTATAAGAGTTATGTTTAGATTTTTTTGTACAATAAATATTTGTTAGATAAACGAACATATACAGTGGTGGTGGTAGTTGTTGTTGTGTATATTCACCATATATTATAATCAATCACCAATTGAATTATTAGTTACATAAAAAAATTAACAAAAGAAATAATAGATTTTGTTAGTATAAAAATTATAAAAATATTTCTTTTTAATTAATAATAATAAGAACATATAGACGAACGAATGATTTGGTGATATGAAATTTTTGATATGGAAATCAAAACTATTGTTGGCAAATATATTCTTGATTATTTTGATAATCTGGTTAAATCAATATAAGATACTTGATAAGCCGATAGAACTAATTTTCACGAAACTTAGCACCAATCATTATAGACTAAATTCAGTACGCTATACCAAATTTCGTGCATATCGAAAGATATTTAGGGACTTTGGTGCACCATTTACCCTAAATCGAACGAAAATGTATATGGGAGCTATATGTAAATCTGAACCGAATTTCACGAAACTTAGCACCCAACATTATAGACTC
Source organism: Musca vetustissima (assembly GCF_032173495.1). NCBI lineage: Eukaryota > Metazoa > Arthropoda > Insecta > Diptera > Muscidae > Musca > Musca vetustissima. The sequence goes on along the minus strand of NW_026881336.1, from coordinate 49,780 downwards.
AATTCATTACGCTATGGCAAATTTCGTGCAAATCGTAATATTTTTAGGGACTTTGGCGTACCATTTACCTTAAATCGGCTGAAGGTCTACTAGCTTTAGAAGCCCTGTTGAAAGAATTCTTCTTATAGAAGATCTGCCGAAGATTTTCTGATTATAGTCCTGTTAAAGGTCTTTTGGCTATAGAGGGCGACTTGTTGACATGAATATATAAATTGAAAATAGTTATTCCCAATTTCCATATCGAAAATCTAAATAGAGTGTTGGTGGTGTGGTGAACATTACAAAGTGGTTTGGACATAAAGTGTACAATTTACTTACCACGTTTTTCGCCATCATTATTGATTTTGGATACCTCCACAGCCGAACTTATACAGTTATATAGAATGCAAAGCATCCATACAACCAAACCAATAATGTTTGTGGTATCGAATGTAACCTTTGAGCTGGGTGTAGGTGGTGCCACAGTACTAGTAATACTGGTATTACCCTCAATTATATTAAACATACCAGGATTACAATCTTTTTCTGTGAAAAGAAGGGAATTAATACAAAACACACAATTGAAACAATACTCAATTACAATTTACCTGGATTATTGGCAACAGCTGACCATGTCAAATAAATCGTATACAATGTAACCAATGAACTTTGCAGTAAACCAGATTGGGGTAATCTTTCTTGAACAGCTGGTAGAACCGAAAGAACACTAACCAAAACACATAGTATAAGATTGAATGAAATAAAGAATTTGTTGAGACCACAGCCACCAGTCTGAAAAAGGAGAAATATATTCTTAATTGCTTTTCATATTTTTTATAAGATACAAAATCAACTTACATGTGTAAAGTAGATATAGAGCAGAGAAATTCCAGCAATCGACAAGCCATAGCTTAATAATGTTACAAATACTAAGGCAAAATAGTAGCCACGATTGTTTTCAGCATTTTCTGCAATAATAAATACGTTTATTATTAAATCAACTGAATTAGAAATATAAGAACAATTGTATAACTTTATTAGAGGTTGTTTTTTTTTCAATTTTTCCTTCAGATTATTAATGCTATCTACACATTTAGCAAACGTCTAATATATTAGTGGCCGATCTCAACATGGTTTTTTCCTTCAGATTATTAATACTATGTAATTACTCATTTAGTAAACTTCTACTTACCAATCCAATTTTCTGCCAGCGAATGTGCAAAATCCACAATTATTACCAATTGTACGAGAATAAACAATAAACCACCTATTAGGCCAACCCACATCATAGCTGGTCCAAATGAACCATCTGGTATAAATATGGCTCCAATTGTGGCACCGAAACATATCAAGAACTTCAATCCCCAAAATTCATTTTGTATGTGAGATCGCGGATCTCGTGATGATTTTACGCCAACCATTATCAAAGCCATAAGGGCAAAGAAACATGCCAGACCAAAACATATACGATATACAGCCATATAACCAAGAGCATATTCACAATCGAATTGCAGAGAACCTCCGGAAAATGCATCCAAAGCTTTGGAACTAGTCGACGATGTTGAATTGATACAGAATGGTAATTTCTTTAAAGTTCCCTGTAGGCCAGGCGAAAGGGCAATGGCACCCAAAATTGTGCCCACAAGTAGCATAAAGGCATACATGAATCGGGAAGATGTTGAATTTTTGCATGATGGACAAGCACTGCAGCACATCGAAGCTGCGGTACCAGTACAGCACAGAGCGCACTAAAATAGAATTTCCAAAGTAAAACAAATATTAACGAAAATGACTCATGTGGACAATAATTTAATTAAAGTGCACTGCAATTATGATTAACATATTGATTTTTCTCAAGTATCTGTCGCATATGACGCAGTCACTTGCATATACACAATTTTCGTTCCAGCATACGGTCCATTTAATTTTAATTATATAAAAATGTTTTATACCTGTGCTGCGGAACACAATCCTAAAACTGCTCCCATGTTTTAAGATTTTATTAGACGTTCAAATAAGAAATGATTCTCTTTGTTAATTCTGGAAAAATAATACTTCGCTTTGTTTATTTTGTGTTGAATATACACACAAAAAAATATTGATGACAATCAGCTGTTTATGGGAAAGACACATAGAGTTGCCAAGTTGGAAATTTATTTAATAAGGTAATCGGTTTAAACCAGCTGTTTGAGCAATAGTATATCGAGAAAGTGTCCAACCGAATATTTGTAATTTGAAATGATTTGGCAATCGGATCCGAAAAGCTGATGGAGCAATATTATGACAGGAGTTTTTAATTGCCTCAATTCAGTCTAAAATTTCACACATTTTAGTTCTGAAATGCCGATAAATTCGGGCACTGTGGAATTACTGCTAGTACGTGTGAACAATTATTCAAACGAACCTGAAATTTGAGTTTAACAGCCCTACCTAAAATTCAACTTATAAGCAACTTATGATTTTGTAAGATAATTTTTTGAAAATGTTCTTTAAAATGGGCTTCAGAAATGCGATACAAATTAAAATTGAATTGAATGTTGACAAAATATTAATATTTTCGTATTGACGCCTAACATAATTTTGTATGTATGTACATGTTTCAAAATATGATTTGACAGTAAACTTAATACTCAGCTGTCCTTACTGTCCGACCTTATATAGGCATTGAAAGGAACACAGCAAAGAGGTAAACCTATGTCGACTATGCTACTAAATTATATTCGCCTTTGAAGGCGAATTTTTGTAAAATTAAAATGAAATGAAAAGTTGGTTTCTTTATATTGGGGACATCTAGAAACTTAGAACCTAAAATATCAAATTACAACAAATTACAATTTGATTCAGGTTTTAAAAATATTAATGGTAATGATGACAGATTAGAGGAATAGATGACAGGTAGAGGACATACATTTTATAGATGACAGCCAGTTAAAATAGATGAATGTCCTCTAAAAAAAGAGGACGTATGTTCACCTTAACTCAAGCCAATTTTAAACTAGAATCCACAATGCTTGCATAGTTGGCTTATGCAGACTTTATTTGGGTGCAAAATATTAATTAAACGATTCTATAATGATTAGGCTAATTAACAATTTTTTTTGGGGAAGTTCGGACATCTCTCACTCATATTGGGGGAAGACCCAAGAGTTCTTAATTATAAACCTAAAATGATTACACTGCAACATCTACTCAAATTCGAAACAACATAAATTTAAACATTATTTCTTTACAAATTTAAAAAGACTTGAATTCGCTCAGGTCCATCCCAACAGCTGTGTCCAAAAATTAAGGGCTGTGCTGTTTTCTGATTTAAAGAATTTTGGTGTCACAAGGCGTATTTGTAGACTAAATGTACAACCTTCAAATCCTATTGCAAAGGCAAAACGTGGAGAAGGCAACACAAAATGGTCTGGGGTTGTATTTTATAAAATTTATATAATTATGGATCGTTTCATGTAGGGTGACAAATTAAAAAAGTGATTCTGCCATACGCTGAGGAAGAGATGCCTCTTAGATGTGCATTCCAGCGATATAACAACCCAAAATATTCTCTAAAAGTAGTTAATTCCACAATTCGATTGAAGTTCTGACCTGCCCAATTTCTTGATCTTTACCCGATCCAGAACTTGTTGGAGAAAATTGACTCAAAAACCAATTGGGAAAATTGTCAAACCAAAGAAAATTTATTTGAACCCGGGAAAAAAGTCTGGGAAACAATATCGCCTGAAATAATTAATACGTTATTATCTTCTATGCCTATAGGGAAGGCATAATTATGCAAGGTAGTCTTATGCAGTTCACAAAGTTTGAATTTAAAAACTTCCTCTATCCTAGACTCTGAAATTTTAATTACAAATCCAAATTGTACCAATTTTAGTGTCATTTGGTACTTTTCATACCCATAAACAACTATAAATTTCCAGAAAAAAAGTTTCTGGATACAACCTCCATTCGTTGACCTAAATCTAAATTGTACGAAATTTAGTAAAATTTAAAACTTTTCGTACCAATAATTACGAATTTTCATGAATACTTTAATCCAAACTTCAACATAATTTTTTTCCAAATTTTCCGAATTTCAGTTCTATCCATTCGCCACACTGTTCCAATTGTTATACCATTTATACCAAACTACTTGAATAGTTTACATATTTCAGGATTCCATCTCTATTCGCTCCACTAAATCAAAATTGTACCAATGTTAGTGCCATATGTTACTTTTCGTACATATAAGAACGAATTTCCAAAACAACCTATATATTTCAGCCCTACACTCCAACAGTCATTTTAATCCAATGTCAGCTCGATCTAATCTAATTTTTACCAAGTTTAGTACCATTTAGTACAAATTATTACGAATTGTCAACACTACTTCCATGTGTCAACATTATTTGGTACCATTTAGTACTTTTTGTTCTCATAAGTAGGAAATAATTAACTACCTCAATCCTACACTCCAACAGTAATTTTAATTTCAAAATTTAGGATTCTAGCTCTATCCAATATTGTACTTAATTTAGTACCATTTAGTACACATAAGTACGAATTTGCAATATTCAAAATTTTTCCTTAACTGCATACCCATACGTACGAATTTCCAAAACTACCTCATTTCTACACTCCAACTGTAATGTTTATTCGAAAATTCAGGAGTCCCGCTCTTTCTGTTCATTTAAAATCAAATTGTACGAAATTTAGTACAGTTTACTTCACATAAGTATGAATTTTAAAATCTACCCCATATCTCAGCTCTACATTCCAATAGTAGTATTAATTCCAAAATTTTGGAGTCCAGCTCTATCTGTTCACAAATAATAAAGTTGTACAAAATATAGTACCATTTAGTACACATAAGTAATATACTTCAATATCTCTATTCGGCACTCCAACAGCAACCATTATTCCAATTTTGGGTTTCCCACTCTCTCCGTTTACCCAAATCCAAATTGTGCCAAATATAGTGCCGTTTGGTACTTTTCTTACATATACATACGATATTCCAAAGCTTTCTCTGTAGCCAAATCCTCAACAGTAATCTTAATTCCAAATTTCAGGTTTTCAGCTCTATCCAGTGTTGCCAAAACTTTGTTGAGGAAAAATGCTAGATTTTGTTGAAAAAAATGCTAGAAAGTGCTAAAAATTTTAAAAAAAGTGCCGGAAAAAAGTGCTAAAAAATTATAGAACAAAATTGTTGATATTTAACAATGAGATATTCATCAGAGACCCCATTGTCGATGTCTTCAGTAGTGCGACCGTCCGATTGAGGTCGCAATATTGAAGACAGGGCTTTGGAATTTTGCACATACATTGCTACTACTCCTATTAGATTTGGTATTGGCATGATATTGTATACCCAAAAAGGACCGATATATTCCATTTGGGCACATTTTTCAACCTAAATTGCAGTAATTTTTTATTTTGGGTTCTTCATGGATAGATAGTCTTCTTAGTAAAAATTATCAATATTGGTCCACTTTTAATGGTAGTCCTCATAAACACGTTTTACAATCGCATTGGCTATAATTTGATAGTTAAATTCTCGTTGAGTAAAAAATCTCCTTATCAAAAATTTATTAATATGGGTTCATATTTATAGGTAGCGTCCAGAGAGCGGTACCCCTCATTATCCGACATTTTTTGGGACGTCGGGCACGCAACAAAATTGCTACTAAAATATAAATACTAAAAATGTCCAAATTTGGTTAAGGTAAGTAACTGTAATTTCACATTGCGTACAAATATTCCGTCCCATTTGCGTACTTTTAAGGATATATAATCACTTTTCCAACAGCGACTTTTATTTAACAAATATAAGTTTGCCGAAATTTTTCTATTTTGGTCCCTATTCTGACATAATCCTAATATAAAAGGATGCGCTCGCATTTTCGGTACTCTAAAGTGGTTATAACTTGGCCTTCGGGATTCCCAGTGAATAAAAACTTATTTTCAGAAAGTTTCAACATAATTCATGTTCATGATTTTTACATCGCTCTCATACAATGGGCCGCTTAATTTGGTTTTCCATTTTCCCAAAAAAGCAATCTACTAGCAGACAATGTCATAGTCACCACATGATCAGGTACCATTTTTTAAGAAATTTGGAATGCACGGCATATGCTAGATAGCATTGGGAAATCAAATTCACCGCGTGAAACACAGGGAAAATTCAATGCGTCAATATGAAATCGAAAAACGGGAAAATTTTTTGGATTGAAAACTAAATTGTTAGGAATTCCTAAAAAATAAAAAATGCTAAAAAAAGTGCTAGGTGCTAGATCACTATTTTTAGTGCTAAGCGAGTTTAAAAAGTGCTAAATCTAGCACTAAAAGTGCTAAATCTAGCACTAAAAGTGCTAAATTGGCAACACTGGCTCTATCCGTTCAGCCGAAATCCAAAATGTACTAAATTTAGTATCATTTTCGTAACCATAAGTACTAATTTCCTAAACTATCTCAATCCTACAATGCAAGACTCCAACTTTATCTGATTACCTAAATTCAACTTGTACCAAATTTAGTACTATTTTGTACTTTTTATACACATAAGGATGATTTTTAAAGTCCCGACATCTCTAACCAAGGAACGTGTCAAACAAACAAACTGCCATACTTTACAAATACATAAACTACACTACAACGTCGACACATACAGTCACATCACACCTAGCCAGCTTGGCTTTGTTAGCCGCCCTCCCTACCATGATCATCCTTTCCAGTATTTTGAATTCAAAAATCGGAAACCAAATCAACGTTTCTTTAGAATCTACATATATCGTTGAATCCAACGAACAATCCCAAACAGGCCTATCCAGTCGAAGCCGTTTCCGAAAAGATCCCTAATAGATCTCTATTGGTATGTTTTGGTGTCTTTTAACGTGGTTTCTATAGGGGTAATCTGGCTGTGTATTAAGAAATACATATAATCTTAATAAAATAGTCAGGTATTAAAATTATGTAAAATCGACCATGAATTATGATAATTGATTAATGTAAATCCAGCAGGGCTTTTGCCGGAAATTAAAAATGGCCTGAAAATACAAATGGATAAGTTGCTGAGATAGTTACGTGCTCAAGACCGCAATTTTCTGAAATTTCGTACTTAATCTTATCCACCACAGATTTTTAGTTCGGTGCTGAGGAGTTTTTATTAATGAGCGTATGGATTCTAGTTTCTGTTTTTTTATACGAGTTCCCTTTTCCAGCAATTTTGTTGCGATGCTGTATATAAATATTTTATTTAGGTTTGATCCTACCTTCGAAAATATTTAGTTTTTTTTTTCTGAATATATAGTTTTTTTCAAAAATTTGATTGTCGGAATTTTTGCAATTTTCGGATAAAACGTTCGAAAGTATTCTGAGTTTTTTCCGAATTTCTGATTACATCCGATAATTTTCGAATTTCGGATCAAACATTCGATGAATGTTCGAAATTCAAAGTAAACTTCTGAAAAAGTGCCCGAAAACCTTCCTATTATCTGTCAATTTTCGAATTTTTATTTATACTTTTGTCCGAAATTGCCAGAAAACCGAAAATTCCCTCACAATTTCCCCTATTTGTTTTCGATTTTTTTCTAATTTAATACGAATTCGTAAAGAAAATCAGATTTTTCTCCGAAAAAACTTTTCGAATTCGTGGGCACCTTCACACAATTTTCTTTCGGCATCAGAATCGGAAACATTGTGCAGAATCTCTTCCAAATTCGGGGAAAAAATCGGCAAAATTATTAGGTGGGAAAAAGGGCAACTTTGGGGGAAATAATTGAAATCAGATATCTATGTCCAACCTTGTAAAAATTATACCATGGTTTTGTCTGCTGATATTACCGACAGAATGTTGTTTTTTAATTCTGAATTCTTTATATTTGTATTTTTTAATAATAAAGATACATATAAATAAATAATAAGATATATAAAAACAAATTCTTCGGACTTGATCTAAGCTTAGTTAGATATTAGATTGTGCAAGGTTTAGTTCAAATCGCGAGTTAACTGGGGTGTTACTTCCTTAGAGCAACCTGGCAATTCATAGAGCAACCTGACAGGGTAACGAGTATTTCGCCGTATACGATCTCTTCAGGACGAAGAGGAATCAATACAATGAAAGGAAAATCAAATCATTAGAGGTGTTTGGTAGAATGATAGAATCTCTATGGTGATGTTGAAGCTGACTGAACAAGGACAGCCAGGAGTAGGAACAAGATTGATGACTATAGGTTGTCAACAATATTTCTTGCGTGCGGTCAGCAACGCATTGAAAAACAAAAAAATATAACTTAAGAGGGCAATTCAGAAACTTCTTAGCCCAGCACGAAAAGCGCGGTATAAACAGAAAAAAGTAAAAGTTTAGGAAACTTCCATCTCTGTTATGAACACATGTCAAATTTTATTTCGATTTGACAACTCCTTTATATAGAAACAGGTGTTCAAAAAAGACGCATCCGCATTTTTTTACGATGGAAAAATTAGAAATGCGTGCTGTCAATAATTATTTACCAAAGTGCATGATATGATATTAAATAATCGACGAATAAAAGTGCATGAAATTAATAATATCAATGATTAAAATGCTTTCTGCAGGATGGGTGCCACATTTATTAATAGTCGATCAAAAACGCATAAGAATGAATGTTTCTCAAGCTAACTTTTCTCTTTCATTGATATGCTAAGAAGTTTCCGAACTGCCCTCGTAAGAACATTTTTTACTTCGTATTGGTCTGTTACAGTACTTTTTATACCCTCCACCATAGTATAGAGGGTATATTAATTTTGCCATTCCGTTTGTAACTCATCGAAATATTCATTTCCGACCCTATAAAGTATATATATTATTGATCAGTATAAAATTCTAAGACGATCTAGACATGTCCATCCGTCTGTTGTAATAACACAATCTTCTGAAGGAATTGAGATAGGGTGCTTAAATTTTGAATAGGTTTGTCTTTTGTCTGCAGTTCGAAGATGGGCTATATCGTTCTACGTTTAGGCACAGCTTCCATATAAGGGTACCCCCAATTATCAGTATATATATATATGGGGTTTTGAGCGCATTTTCAACTGAAATTTAGTACATAGTGTTCTTATTGGGTACCAAATTTCTCCACTAATAATTATAAATATAGGTCCAATTTTTCTGGTAGCCCCCATATAACGGCACCTCCTAATTTTCAGTATTTTGGGGGGTTTGGTCGTATTTTTCATCCGAATTGGCTGTGAATTAGTAGCATTGGGTAGCAAATGTCGCTACTACAAATTATAAAAATAGGTCTGTTTTTTCGGGTAGCCCCCAAATTTTTGGTATTTCTGTGCGAATTTTTTTCAACCAAATTCGCTGTAATTTGGGGTTTTGTAGTCGTATATGGTAAGAAATTACTTTCCATTATTATTCGCTCTCTTTTAGGGGTAGTCCCCATATAACCCCATTTTTATGCCCACAGCCTAATGGCTAATGAGGATATATACACTTTGCTATGGTGAAAATGTGTCTCATCGAAATATTGGTTTAGAGCCCATGTCTTTTTGGACCAAATCCGTTTTAGAAAAATTGAAGTCGATTTCCGTCCTGTCAAAATTATGCAAAAAATTAATTTTATAATAACATGCGAACGGACTTTAGCAAACCTGCATCGAAATCCTTTGGTCCACTCCTTCTGGTACCTCCCTCACAAAGCGTCAATATTTTTGCTATATATAACGAAATGTCCGATGTGAACCAAACTATGCATAACCTGCTATTTTTACCAAGCCTAAATCAAATTTGAAGATGGGACCCACTGGTCCACTCTTTCCTTTATGAGAGCTGCAGGTATTCTTCTTCCTGTGGAAGAGCTGCAGGCATTCTTCTTCCTATAGGAGAGCTGGGGAGAAGAACTGTAGGTCTTCTTCTTCCTGTGGAAAAGCTGCAGGGTTTCTTCTTTATTATAAATCCAATATCAGGCGATTTGAACCAGACCCATTGATCAAAAACTTACTTATCTCAAAAACTTACCCTCTATGGCGTATTTGTTCTTCTTCAGCAAATATCGTGACGGTAAGTATTAGAATTAACATGGACGTGGTCTATTCGTCATTATCATTGGTCTTTCCAGAACCATATTTTTCTTAATGTTGTGTAATTGTAGCGGTAAGGGATGTGATGCAAGGTGTCAGTTCAACAGTCTCTCATAATGTTCTTGTAATTCCAAAAACCGATCCAACTCCTCTTAGATGCAGACATTATTTGTGTAGGAAAAATATATACAGGACCGAATCATGTTTGGTGCTTCATTTACATGAATTCAAAATTGCTTTATATGTAGACAATGCCATTGAAAACAGTCGGCTAGTAGATATTTGTACACTGAATACCATATTACGAAAAACTAGGCTAAGAATACTGTCACGGTAAAGATCTGAGGATATGTCAAAACATGAGATTTTATTGAAAAAATGTTTTTATCCACCAATAATAAAATGACTACAAATTCCCTTGGGTATAAGCTACGAGTAAAGTCTTGATATATATTAGGCGACTTTACTTGCGGCAATTCTTGTCGTTCTCTTTTGAACTTGCTTCATGCGTCTATACAAGGCAATTCGGTTTCCATTTTGGCTCAAAAATGGAAAAAATGTTAAATAAGTGCTCTAAATAACGATTAATTTATAAAAAATCGGTTTTGAGTGGTTTTACATAATGGAAGACATAGCTGAATCTTAAAATTTGTTAACCTCTGAAATGCCTTATTTAAACATGCCGAGAATTGGATAGCAGGTTCCCAAAGTCGGCACCATGTTTTATAATTGTAATATTTTAATAAATAATATTATTTTATATAACTTTTTCAATACAACACTGATGGAAACGTCCCATAGTAATAATTTTTTATTGCAAATAGCAGAAAAATCGATTAAATATATAATTTTTGTTTAACTAAAATGCGACATACCGACTATTGGAACATAACATGCCGACAATTGGAAAAAAGTGCCGACTATTGGCACAAAGGCACTATTTTGCATAATTATTAATTTAATCTACTTTAATACAAATTAATTAAACAAATTTGTATTCCATCGGGGAGTAAACAAATTTTCGAAACAGATGAACCTAAATACAATATCGTGAAAAAAATTCACTTGGAATGGTGAAACGTTTAAAAAGCGAAAATTCTAAAAGTGCCGACTATTGGTGCACTTACCCTATTTGTTGTTTTTTCACATTAAAATATATTGTTACGAATATAACTTTAGATTTAAGTTAATTTAGATGAATTCCGTTAATTTAAGAATTTGAATTGTAACGTAAATTTCTACTACGCAGTTTATTCCAATAACTTCACAACCGCAACTACTGTATAGATTTTTCTACATCCTTCCATTTCCTCTTTCATTTTCTATTTTTTTTATTGACGTACAATTCTTGTTAAACGTCATCATTGATGATCGCTTAATTCCTCTTTCTTTGTTACTCCCTCGCCTGTATATGTGTTGTTGTTATTGTTCACTCAACGTAAGTTTGTATGTAAGTGTTGCATTGGTAGATTGTTCGTAATCTAGGTGTTACCAGATCGTCTAGAAACTTCTGTAGCGACAGGCAAGGCTCATATAAATAGGGGAAATGGAAAGGCAGTTAGTCAGTTGTGAATCAGATCGCGAATTGAAACCGTCAAGTAAAGTGCAAAGTAAAGTTGTGTCAATAAAATCATTGTAGTACTCGTAATCAGAAAGAACCCGCGTTTTATTTAGTACGAACTGTACTGGGAAATAAAACAACGTCTACACGGGATTAAGTAAAATCCAAGAACGTAACAATATATAAAACGTCAACAAATACGAAATACACAAAACGAATTGCCAGAAAATTGTCGGTACGAGCAATTTTTTCATTTCTATTCCCCTTGCCCCTCTCTCCTACAAACAAAGACTTGCCGCAAGTAAATTCGCCTAATCTAAATCAGGACAAAATGTACAAGTTTGTTTTTAACAGACATTGACGCACATGGCCAAATCGACGTAGGCTTTTATTCATATAAAAAAATACGTTTTGGGATCTACGACGAATATTTCGAGGTGTAGCAAATGGAATGATACGCATCCGCTCAGACCGCTTTCGCACACATAATATTCCCATAGCATACCAGAATGTGGTTATACCAATTTCTGGTACATTATTTCACAAATTCTAGGTTAATATTATATTTTTTATTTCCCCTTCGACAAACTAACATCAACTCTTCCACTTTATGCTGCAGATACGTGTGGGAATATATAAAATGCGTATTTGGGACCCATTCATTATAAACTACCAACAATATGTCAGGTAGATTTGTCTGCCGCCTGCCTGCCGTGTTGCCTCCTATGCAGTGTTGCCAATCTAGCACTATTAGTGCTAGATTTAGCACTTTTTAAACCCGTTTAGCACCAAAAAAATTGATCTAGCACCTAACATATTTTTTAGCATTTTAATTTTTTCTGGTTTTTTGTTTAAATATCAGTATTTTTGGTTTGATCCCAAATTTCTCAATGTTTCACGATGTGAGTTGGATTTTCCAATGTTAGAAAAGTGTAAATCTGAACAAATAAAAAAGCCCGACCGGTCAAACATTTTACACCCTGCACATTATGGTGAGTATCAAAATTTTCTTAAAAAATGGTCGGGTACTTCATATGTTGGCTGTGGTATTGTCTGTTTTAACATAACCTACGTAGCAAATGGTCTGCTTAAATAGGTCCTACCCTAAAAAACCTAAAAAGGGAATGCTGTTAAAACATTTAAAATACCGAGCAAAACCCAATAATAAAAATTCTTGGTAGAGCTATTCTCTGTCCAATGAGAATTCAAAGCCACATCGGTTGAAAAACGAGCCTAAAGTCGCCAAAACCCCGAATAATGGAGGTACCTCTCTATGGGAGTTATTCGGAAACATTTTTGATAATTTTTGGTGGGAAGATTGTATACCCAATGATAATCCAAAATATCATATATAGTTATAACGAATTCATTTGTAAAACTTAACTGGACTTTAAAGTTGATTTATATTGACAATTTGTAGTGGGAAGATTTTCTGCACTGAGAGGAAGCCAAAATACAAAATTTCAGCAAATTAGGTTCAAAAACTTCCCCAAAAATTTAAAAATACCATATATTAGGGTTACCTTTGTATGGGGCCACCATAAAAAGGACCGATATGCTCCATTTCCAATACCAAAAAACTAGGAGGAGTAGCAATGTGTACAATATTGCGATCTGTATCGTTATTTAATCAAACAGACGGACATGGCTAAATCGACATCGAATTTATATATGCTGATAATAAATAAATGGGGCCTCAGTTGAATATACACTCACTCCACCTTTTGTAGAATGAATTTTTAAGAAATACAGATCTCATTATTAACTGTAATCAAATTTCCTTCTATACATTTTTAGCACTTTTATCTGGAACTTTTTGAATTTTTTTAGCACTTTCTAGCATTTATTTAAACAAAATCTAGCATTTTTTATCAATAAAGTTATGGCAACACTGTTCCTATGTTTGCTTTGTTTTCCATTCCATGGCAAACCTGCATGGCTCAGATTTTATTTGGCCGTGTTATCTTTGCCACAACCTGGTTCATTCGCATATTTGATTGTTTGGGTTTTTTTCCCGATTGTTTGACAGTTCGCGGATTCAGGTCAATGCTTGTTGTCATGGTCGTCGGGATTAACTTTTGCATATTAAAGATCATAGATTTGTTTGGTATGAAATCAAATCGATAAATTGCATTTAAATATTGACCTAATTTAATGCTGGAATATGAATAACAACGAGACATTGCGTTCGCCCGAATCAATGGACATTTTGGGCACAACAAAACACAAACCCAACTCCTGATACCATGAAGTTTCCGGATTTAGAGTACGGATACAATCGAAAAGCATTGAATAATGTTTATTAGGAGCATTTATTCACCAATGACTATTATCATTAGAAACTTGGGGTGATATGTCCCCTTTGCGCGACCAAACATCCTAGGAGTACTAGCAATGTCTGTGCAAAATTTCAGAGCTCTATCTTAAATATTGCCGTGTCTATCGTGATTTCAACATCGAATTTTATTCTGATCAAGAATAGTTCCATGTTTGTGTGTGTGTTTTTTAGCCATGCCGTATGATTACCATCTGAGCTATATAAGATTAAAAACTTATTTTACGCTTTTATAGTTTATTATATATAATTAATTTATTTTATACAATTCATATATTTTAACCGCATTTTCCAAGCGAAATAGCGGTAATTTGGAATTCCAAATTTTTGGTGAATTAAATATTTCTTCCCAGAATATTGGCTTTTGCTAATGCTACTCATTAGCACATAATCCAATAACTATATAATTTGTTGTAATATAATTCCGAATTCCACCTCTATTCCTAGAGGAGGAGCGAATATCGATTCGGACCATAACCTTGTGGTAGCCAAGGTTCGCACACGTCTTAATGTAGCAGCAAAGGTGTGATCTAATGTAACAAGGAAACTCGACGTCGAAAAGCTGCAAACACTACAGATACCCGAAGCCTACTCCGCACAACTTACCCAACTTCTTGATGAAAGCACCCCTTGTGCCGGCAATAATATAGAAGCACAATGGCAGAGAATTGCCCGCTTCCTACAAATTGCAGCAAAAGCAACACTTGGGTACCAAAGATCACAATCAAGAAATGCGTGGTACGATCAGGAGTTTCGTACTGATATGAAAAACGCAGGGTATAGGGCAACCCTGCAGGCAGCAATGCGATGGAGAATTATCGGTAGTAAAAGAGAGTGGAGAAACATATTTTCAAAAAAAAAAGAAGAAAGAACAAGAAAAATGTGAGCAAATCGAGAGGTACAGGAGTCAGAATGAAGTCCGGAAATTTTACCAACGAGTACAACGCCAAAGTGAAGGCTTTGGTGCAGGCACATCTTCCTCTAGAGATTTGGAAGGAAACCTAGTGAAAGATACAGACAGCGTGCTGAGGATTTGGAGGGAATATTTTGAAATACTTTTGGTATCAAATAGTAGCGGTGAAGAGGATACCCCAAAACCAATAATAGATGACGGTATAGAGTGTATACCACCTAGTCAAAATGAGGTCAGAATAGCAATCAATCGGATGAAGAATAATAAAGAAGCAGGTGCTGATGGGTTACAAGCCGAACTATACAAGACTGGTGGTCAGATGCTGGTAAGGAGCATGCACCAGCTGATTAGTACAATTTGGCTAGAGGAATGCATGCCCAATGATTGGAACCTAAGCACAAAAAAGGAGACAAAACGATTGGGAGGAATAAGTCTCCTTCCCATCGCATATAAAGTGCTATCCAGCGTGCTGTGTGAACGACTGAAGCCAATGACATTATTGGATCATACCAATGCGGCTTTAGACCTGGTAAATCCACCATTGACCAGATTTTCACTCTGCGCCAAATCCTGGAAAAAAATCCACGAAAAACACATCGACACATTTCACCTTTTCGTCGACTATAAAGCTGCATTCGACAGCCATGTCCGTTCAGAGGTGTTTAAAACCATGTCTGCGTTTAACATTCCTGTAAAAAGAATTCGGCTATGCAGGATAACTTTAACTGACACAAGATCAGAAGTTAAAGTCGGAAAGGACCTCTCGGAGACCTTTAATACCGAACGAGGATTCAGACAAGGTGACAGTTTGTCGTGTGACCTTTTTAACATCCTGCTGGAAAAGCACATAGGATAGTGTTGGACGACAGATGCTACTGATGCTCAATGACAACTCAAAAGCAAGGCCACCTCCCGCCAGACCAAACTCACACTCAACAAGAAGCTGATACTAACAGTACTGTTATATGGATCTGAAGCATGGGTACTTACGCAAGCTGATGATGCAGCGAAAGATCTCTGGGCCGATCTGCGTTGACGGTGAATATCGCCGTCGAATAAACCATGAGTTGTACCAGCTATTCTCGGACGTCGGCATTGTTAGACGTATTGAGCTGCAGCGACTACGTTGGTTAGGTCATGTTGTGAGAAATGCATATAAAAGCGAACCATCTGATGGTTCACGCAGAAGGGGAAGGTCATATGATGGTGAGATTGCCGAATATGGTCTTACAAATTGGAAAAACTGCGCAAAATACCGACGCGTCTAGAAATCTTTTTTAAGTTCGTCTTATGGAACGAAAGTTCTGTCACAAGCCAGCTAAGTAAGTAAGTATTAAATTTAGTATCGCTTAGTTCGCATAACAGTTATTTTTATTTCAAAATTCATGCGTCCAGCTCTATTCGTTCACGTTTGAATACATACATTAGAATTTTCGAAAGCAATCTAAATTCCAAATCTCTGAATTCAAGCCCTATCCATTTACCCAAATTCAAATTTTCCCACATACGCCCGACGGGGCGTACAAAAATAATCAACTTCCCCACTATGACAAAATGTTGTGTACGGCTGTATTACCCAAATACGTCGAATTCATATCTTCAAGTAAATAATACAAACCGCAAAACAAAATTTGAACATTTATTAAATTATTCCATGTAATTTTAGTTTCCATTCGAAATTTCAAATTTCCAGAATGTTTTGCTTTTGTTTTCAACAAAAGAAAAAAATGAAAAATACGTTCTGTCAAAGTTGAAATTGTTCAACTTTAAATTATGTACGTTCGACGTATTTCGGTAACATTCATATAAATACATGTGTTCTACTTTTGTGGTGGAAAACGTCGAACGAGCTAGTTGAATTTTAGGTAAGGCTGTAAGCATGGCAATATTACAGAAGGTAGTCTCATTTGAGAATTTTATGATGGCAACATGAAAACATTGGAAACATATGACTGCATGAGACTACCTTGTATAATTATGACATGACTCTTAAGTAAGAATATCTAAAACTACATCAATACTACTTTCTAACAGTAATCTTAATTCCACGTCCAATTCTAAGTCCAAATTATCTTTCCAATAGTAAGTCCAAATTTAAGAATTCCAGCTATATCTGTTCACCAAAATCCAAACTGTACCAGATTTGGTACCATTCTGTACTTTTCATAACCATATTCCAAAACTATCTCAATCATACAACATTCAGGTTTCCAGTTCTACCCGTTCACAAAAGTTCAAAATGTACAAAATTTAGTACTTCTCGTACCCATAAGTACGAATTTGCAAAACAACCTCAGTTATGCACTCCAATAATAGTCTTAGGTTCACATTTAAAAATTTCAGCTTCTTCGTTCACCAACTTCCAAACTGTACCGTATTTAGTACCATTTATTACTTTTCGCAGATGTAAATATGATTTTCCAAAACTTCCTTCCTTAGAACTTTTTGCAGGGTTAACCTACTATATGAGGATTTATGTGACGAATAGGCAATGGATTTTACATTTGAAACCCACTGGTTAACTATATCTGGTACAATGTAAACGTACTATAAATCATGAATTTCAGGATCCCAGCCATATCCGTTCACCCAAATTCTACCATATTTAGTATCATTTAGTACTTATAAATGCGAAATTTAAACACCACCTCAATCCTGCACTCTAATAGTAATTTTAATTTCAAAATTATGAATTCTAGCTCTATCCGTTCACGCATAATGATGTTGCAGCAAATATGGTACCATTTAGTACATAACATTTCTATACTTCCATATCTCAATTGTATACTCCAACAGCAACTGTTATTCCAAATTTTAGATTTCCAGCACTCTCCGTTCACCCAAATACAATTTGTATCGTAATACAATTTGTGCCATTTAGTACATTTCGTAAAGTGAATTTCCAAAGCCCTCTTTATCGCTCAATCCTCAACAGTAATCTTAATTCCAAACTTCAGGTATTCAGCTCTATCCGTTTATCCAAAATGTACTAAATTTAGTGCCATTTATGTGTACGAACATAAGTTCGATTTTTTAAAGCTTCCTCAATCCTGTACTCCAATAGTAATCCTAATTCCTATTTTTAGGTTTCACCCTCTTTGACTCCTTTGTTGATCTTGGCGTTATCATAGATGATAAATTGTGATTTAATTTGCATATTGAGTCATGCGTAAATAAAGCCAAATCTTTACTAGGATTCATAAAACGATGGTCTAAAGAGTTTGACGACCCTTATGTGACAAAACGTTTATTTGTTAGTCTAGTTCGGCCTACATTAGAATATGGATGTGTATTGTGGAGTCCGTTTTACAGTTGTTACTCTAAAAAAAATCGAATCTGTCCAAACACAATTCCTCTTATTTGCTCTTAGAGGTTTGCCTTGGAGCACAGTTGAAGCACTCCCCCCTTATGAAAATCGTTTAAAACTTATTAATCTTCCAACACTAGAACGAAGACGTTTAATGCTAAGATCTATATTTTTAATAAAACTTTTACGCGGTCAAATTGACTCGAAATTTTTAATCGGTGAAATTAAGTTTAATGTACCTGCACGTCTTACTCGTAATTATATACCGCTTTATCTTCCTTTAGTGAGATCTAATTATGAGTTATGTAATCCCTTTAGATCACTATGTGAAATATATAACAACCTGTATAATCGCATCTCTTTATCTGATCCAATACATGGGCGGGTAAGAGTGGTGTGGGAACGATCGAAAAAAAAACCTCAACTGAGTGCAAATAGTACCAAATTAAGTACCATTTATTATTAAGTACGAATTTGTAAAATCATGTCCATACATCAACACCACTTTCCACCTTGTATTCCATATACAATTTCAAGATTTTAGCTATATATGTTCAATATATATCTATACTAATAAAAGAGTAAAGTGATTGACTGATTGACTGACTGATTTAACGATTCATCAACGCCCAGACGAAACGTTTGAAGCTAGAATCTTGAAATTTTGGGTGAGGGTCACTCTTGGTCCAAATGTGGCAAATAAGGCTGGGTTTTTGGAAATTCGACTAGAACGGTACGAAAAGTACTAAAACGTACTAAATGTGACGCCATATGTATTTGGCGAACCGGTAGAGCTAGAACACTGAAATTTCGATTGGTGGTCGATGATGGAGTGCAGGATAGATGTGCCAAAGGGTTTTTGGAAATTCGAACTAAAACTATCCGAAAAGTACGTAAATGTACTAAATTTGGTACAATTCTGTAGCATATGAACGGATAGAGATATATGGAGATGGTTTCGAAACCGTGTACTCATGTGTACGAAAAGTACTATATGGTGCTATATTTGGTACAAATTTAATTTAGAGGAACAAATCGAGCTGGAATCCTGAAAATTGATATTAACATTACCGTCGGAGTATAGGATTGGGATATGTACGTAGTTTTGGAAATTTGTTACATATGTGTACGAAAAGTACTAAATCGTACTATAATTAGTGCAATTTGGATTTGGATGAAGCGATAGAGCGGTAACAATAAAATTTGGAGTCAGGATCACTGTAGGGGTGTAGGACTCAGTTTAAGACATTATTACTTATGGGTACTAAATGGTACTAAATTTGGTACAATTTGAATTTTAGGTGAACCGATGGAAGTGGAATCCTGAAACTTGGATTTAGGATCACTGTGGGGGTGTTGGTTTGAGTTAAGTAGGAAGTTTTGGAAATTCGTACCACTGCGTACTAAATTTGGTACAATTTGAATTGTGGGTGAACCGATAGAGTTGGAATCCTGAAATTTAGATTTTGGAGCACTGTGGGGGTGTTGGTTTGGGTTAAGTGGGAAGTTTTTGAAATGGTACTAAATTTGGTACAATTTGAATTTTAGGCGAACCAATTGAGCTAGAATCTAAAATTTGGAGTCAGGATCATTGTTGAGGTGTAAGATTGAGATATGTAGGGAGTTTTAAAAATTTGTACTAATGTGTACTAAATTTGGTACTATTTGAATTGTGAGTGAGCTGATAGTGTTTGAATCCTAAAACATGGATTTAGCATCACTGTGGGGTTGTAGGATCGGGGTAAGTAGGAAGTGTTGAAATTTTGTACTACTGTGTACTAAATTTTGTACAGTTTAAATTGTGGGCGAACCGATAGAATTGGTATCTTGAAACTTGGATTTAGGATCTTTGTGGGGGTGTTGAATTGGGGTATGTAGGAAGTTTAAAAAATTCGTACAAATGTGTACTAAATTTTGTACAATTTAAATTTTTGGTGAACCAATACAGCTGAAATCCTGAAATTTGGAGTTAGGGTTACAGTTTCAAAATAGTACCAAATATGGATTTGAGTAAACCGATGGATCTAGAATCTTGAAATTTGAAGTTAGGATCACTGTCGGGGTGTAGGATTGGGCTATGTAGAAAGTTTTGGACATTCGTAATAATATTTACTAAATGGTACCAAATGGTGGTTAGGATCACTGTTGGGGGTACGAATGGGGTATGTAGGAAGTTTTGGAAATGTCTACTAATGTGCTAACGAAGCTAACCAATAAAGCTGAAATCTTGAAATTGAGTAATAAGGTTTCCATTGGATTGCATGATGTAGGTACTAATGGAAATTTGTACCTATGTGTATTAAATGGCACTAAATTTGAAACAAATTGGATTTAGGTGAACCGATAGAATTAAGAAATTTGAAATTTAGAGTGGGATATGTGGGAAGTGTTGGAATTTCGTATGTTAATGTAGGAAGTTATGGCAATTTAGATATTTATGTTTACTAACTGCTACTTAATTTTGATTTGGGTGAAGCTATATTTGAAATTTGGAAATTTAACAAGAGTACAAAGGGTAAAAAATGACACCAAATTTTGTATAGAGCTTGATTTCTTTTGCGGTCAGAATTTGTGTGTAGGGTTGATTACTATAAGAAAACATTGGTACTAAACGGTTCTAAAAGTGTTAATAGTGGTTGGTATTGGGTTTTAAATACTTCCCATATTCGCTGGCGAAGTAGCGGGAATATGCTATAATTTAGTAAAGTTTAGTTTTTTTCATACACTTATAGGACGAATTTCTAAAACCCCAACCTTATATCAACAAACCACACTCAAAATTTCTAGCTTCAGCCCATTTTAGGTATTTTGTTGATCCTAGCCGTTTTGTTTTTTAACTGAGTTCCAGTAACATATTTGCATACACTGCCCAACACATATTAACTATGGAAATCTCATGACATATATCAACATTAATCACCGAGTATCACTGAACATACTTAATTAATTTAATTATTTAACACTGCCAATTTACGAAGTGTCAAACAAAACAAGTCCAAAATAATACAAAAAAAAACTGAATTTATCGTAAATTTGCTACGCCTTTCCACAAGTTGTATAGTTTAATTGCTCATTAAATGATTCAATCAATGATTATCTTTTAAGCGTTCTTTTGTCGGCGAGTTAATTAAATTTATTTATTCATTCGTTGGTGCACTGACGCACACATTGACAATGTGACAAATGGATTTGATCGATTACTGACAAACAAGGCTAGCGAACCGGATGTTGAAAGGACATTTCAATAGGTGGGGGTGTTTATGTGTGTGTATGTGTATTATTTTATTGTCGCCCGGAGTAAGTGAAATAATTTACATACATACAATGAACATCACAAAGTTATTATAAAACTGTATTCTCTATATTGATTTAATAGATAATTTTAATTTAACATTTTTAGCGATATATCAATTAATGTGTAGAAAAAAACTTAACAAGAGGAGGAGCAAAGATTGTTTTGGTTTAACATCGCAAAAACCATAAAATTAAGTCAAGCAATGGTCCAACACGTAATTCAATTCATAAGAAGTCGTCACAAGGGCGGTTCGGAAACTTCTTAGCCTATCAATGAAAGAAAATAGTTAGATATTCAAAAAACAATTTTATTTTTCAATATAATCTCCAGAAACTTCAATACAGTCTTTCCCTTGATTAAAATAGTTTTCCTCAAGGTCTTCAAATAGTGGTACTTGCATCTTCATTTGAGGTAAAACGCTTGCCAACAAGGATTTTTTTCGGATTTGGGAAAAAGTAACAGTAACTGGGAGCTAAATCAGGATAAAAAGGTGTTTGGTCAAGCAACTCGTAATTCGTTGATTTTAGCCATTGTTAAAACACTCTTGTCTTATTGGAAAACAATTATTTCTTTTTGTGTTGTAAGCCAGGACGTTTTTCTTGAATTTGTTTATTTAATTGATCCAAACGTTTGCAATAGTACTCTGAATTTATTGTTTTGCCCTTTTGCAGATATTCAATCAATAAAATGCCTTTGAAGTCAACAAAAAACCGTTGTCATAACCTCACCAGCCGATTGAATTGATTTTGCCTTCTTTGGGGCACTTTCTCCAGCTTCAGTCCATTGTTTGGATTGTTCTTTTGTCTCTGGAGTATAGTGGAGATCCATGCAATGATACGACGCTTAAAATCCATTTTATTTCGCCTAAAACGATCCAAACAAGCTTGAGGAAAATTCATGCTTGTTCGTTTTTGATCGACTGTTAACAAATGCGGTACCCATCTTGCAGAAAGTTTTTTCATCTGTAGTTCTTCATGTAAAATTTCAATGGACTCGATCATTGATCGATGAGATGCTCATAATATTAGCAATTTCACACACTTTTATTCGTCGATCATTTAATACCGTATCATACTTTGGCTACAGTTTATGTTGTTGTTGCCGGTTTTGGACGTCCACTACGCGGTTCATATTCAATGCTTGTACGACAATTCTTGAAATTCAGCAACCCAATTTTTTTTTCGTGTTGCATATGAAGAAACACTTTCACCTAACACGTTCACCATGTCATTATGAACTTCTTGTCCCGATTAACCTTTTTTATGTAAATATTTAATGACAGCACGCATTTCTAATTTTTCCATTGTAAAAAATAGCGGAGGCGTCTTTTTTTAACACCTTTTTCTATATGAAGGAGTTGCCAGATCAAAACAAAATTTAAAATATTTTCATAACAGAGATGGAAGATGCCAAAACATTTAACCCTTTTGTGTTTATACCGCGCTTTTTGTGCTAGGCTAAGAAGTTTTTGAACTGCCCTCGTACCTTGTCTTTCTCTTGTGTGTATTTTTAATGTAAACTTTTTTATTTTCAGTATACATTTTTATTATGTATTATTATGAAAAAATATGTAATTTGTTAATAATTTTTTTTATTTTAATATATACACTTAATTTACTGCATAAAAAAGACAAAATAAATATGCTAATTGGATAGTTAATTTCAAATCCGGCCAATAATACGGAACACCAAACTTTTGTTTACCTAATTTGGCCAAGGTTAATTGAATAACCGGCTAAACATAGAATAAAAAAGCTAATCAAGATAAACAAACCAAATCATAATTTATCCCAAAACATAGGCGACTTTTGTTATACAAAAAATCAAGCTACGCAGGAAACCGGAAACAAATGTTGACAAGAAGTCAAACAATATTGCATGTCCCAAATGTAAAAAAGTCCCATTAACAATTTGTGTTTTTAAAGAGCACCCAGTAAAATCATTGTTTGTTTACACAAAAGAAAAGTCTGTTTTAAAAACATAAACAAAATGACAACAGCAAAAAACAACGACAACTCGTACCTATGAATGCAAACACAAACGAAGCGGAAACGGATACAGGACAGCAAATGTAACCTCAAAAATATGACAAAATTTAACTATGTTAAAAAAAACAAGTAGTACGGAAGGGACAAAAATCGGTCGTGGTCGGCTATATGTGATACCCTACAACAATTTGGTTATATGCTCAAGGGTGATTTTATATCATCAGCCCACTCATGAATATCCGAAAGGAGTTCGTCGTTATTGGTTGTATCGATGGTACGAGGGCAGTTCGGAAACTTCTTAGCCTAGCACAAAAAGTTAAGAGTTTTGGAAACTTCCATCTCTGTTATTAACAGATTTTAATTTTTTTTCGATCTGGCAACTCCTTCATATAAAAATAGGCGTTCAAAAAGAGTCTACCGGGTTAACCTACTTTATGAGGATTTATTTGACATATATGCAAAGGAATTGACAATTGAAACCCACTGGGTTAACGAAATCCGGTTAAATGTAAACGTACTGTCAGCAGCATACTTTTTCGCCGGCGTGAAAACCAAACGAAAGAGTTAGAGTCTAAACGCAACCATAGAGTCTAGAGTCAGCGAAAGTCGTTTGCCGTGTGTTTCTTATTGGCAACGGGAAATCGCGACGGCTGACGTTCGCGTCTAGCGGCATGACGCTAGAATAGATTTTATTCATTTTTGCTCAGCGTCATACTCAAAATTTCTCTCTTGCTCTCAATTGAGTTGCCATATTTTAGGTAAAAATGAACAGTGCTACCAAATTTCAATGAGAATTTATATCAAAACATATGGCAGTGCTGTTAAAAAAACAAATATTTTTAAGGATTGTGGACGTTTTTTTAACGAATTAATAATAAAATGGAAGAAAAATAATTTTTTCAATAATATTATCCAAGTTCCTTGACATTATTGTTTATTAAATAATATATTGATTTTGGTTTGCACAACGTAAAATTTTCTGTCGAAAATGAAAACAAATAATTGACATTTTGTACCGCTAACGCTAACTTTTTCGTTTGGTTTTCACGCCGGCGAAAAAGTATGACGCTGACTCGTGACTCTCTGGTTGCGTTTAGACTCTTAGCGTTGGCGGCACAAAATGTCAATTATTTGTTTTCATTTTTTTACAGAAAAATTTACGTTGTGGAAACCAAATTCAATTGATTATTTAATAAACAATAATGTCAATGAACTTGTGGAAAATTATTTTTTTTCATTTTATTTTTCAGCCGTCGCGATTTCCCGTTACCAATAAGAAATACTCGGTAAACGACCGTCGCTGACTCTAGACGCTCTGGCTGCGTTTAGACTCAAAAGTCGCATTCATATTTTTTTACAATGGAAAAATTAGAATGCGCGCTGTCATTAAATAATCATATAAAAAAGGTCTATCGGGACAAGAAGTTTATAATGATGTGGCGATTGTGTTATGTGAATGAGCTCCTTCATATGCAAAATTAGAAAATTGGGTTCCTGAATTTAAACGTGGTTGTACATTGAATATGAACCAAGTATTGGACGTCCAAAAACAGCAACAACAACAGAAATTGTAACCAAAGTTCATGATAAGGTATTAAATGAACGACGATCGGCTGGTAAGGTTATGGCAACGGGTTTTTTGGACTTCAAAGGATTTTATTGATTTACTATCTGCAAAAGGGTAAAACAATAAATTCAGAGTCCTATTGCAAACTTTTGGATCAATTAAATGTACAAATTCAAGATAAACGTCCTGACTTACAACACAAAAATAGTGTTTTAACAATGCACTATAGGTCAAATTACCGGTTTTTCTGTGCAAAATTGAAAAAATCAAAGTGTCGTTCTTCACGAGTTTTTGTTGTTTAGAACACTCTAAAATAGAGCCGTACAAGTCGCTCAATACAATTTATTCTCTAAATATGCTTATATTTCTGTGGGGGCTTAGTCAACTTTGAGTGCGTATTATTTCGATTGTGTTTACAATATTAATTAGTGTAAAATGGAAAATATAGATACAAGTGAGTATATTTATATTAAATCAAAACATGTTTATCTTTGCGACACTATACTTGAAAATGACCCTTCAGTATATGAAGACTTTAAAAAGTTAAAGTAATTTGATAGATCGACTTTCAGTAAGCTATTAAAAAAATGACCCAATATGACCTCTTTAAAATTTTGAACATAAATTGGGTGATAAGTAATGAGTTAATTTAAATTTATTTCATGTTGCGATTTTTTGAGTTTTGCGAGTAGTGTCCCTTTTTCTAGGCAATCTCCGTATAAAAAATCGATCTTTTTGAAATATGGCGAAAAGAAGGTAGCAAAAAGAAAAAACTGGTGCTGTTTTCAAACATGTAGTGAGCAAAATTGATGTCGACAACATTTCAGATGAAAGAGAGAATTTTTTAAAGCAAATACAGTCGACGCCCGGTATAACGAATACTCAGTTTAACGAATTCGGGATATAACGAATGAGCAAAATAGTCGACTTTTTACACTGACTATCGCATATAACGAAAGTTTTCCAAATTTATATATCATTCGTTATACCGGGCGTCGACTGTAGTACATTTATTTTGCTTAAAATTAGGGCTAAATTGGGAAAAATGTCACAGAAAGATTAGTGTTTTCAAAGACAAAAAATCATGAATAACCTATTAGACATATTTAATAGCGATAACGATACTTCTGATCCCTTAATTTCCTCAACATTATGAAATAGACGTAAACAAATGCGAAAACCATCCACACTTCCTCCTGAAGCCCTTGAATTGTTATGTTGCAAATCTGACTCGATCTGAACAAAATTTTTCTGAGTTGATTCTAGCCTATAAAAAGGCATGCAAACTAAATGTTACGATGATCGAATTTATTTTGTGGGTTTGGAGTTACTTAGAGGTGAAATCGGATATATCTAAATCTGAACCGCCTTGAACCAAATTCGACACACTTATTTGCAGATTCAAAAATTTCGTACAAACCAAATTTCATCGCAATCCGTTGAATATTACGGATTTGGTACATCTTAAACCTGAAATCGGATGAAAATATATATGGGAGCTATATCCAAATCTGAACCGATTTCCTCCAAATCCAACAATAACCATTCTAGTAACAAAAAAAAATCAGTTGAGACCAATTTAATGACGAATATTATGATTTTGTTGCTGCTATTAATTTTGCACAGAAAAAGTGGTCATTTGACCTATAGTGCAATAGCTAAAATTAACGAATTAAAGTACGAGTTGCTTGACCACCCACCTTATTTTCCTGTTTTAGCTCCCAGTGGCTTTTATCTGTTCCCAAAACTAAAAAAATCTTTGCTGGCAAGCGTTTTACCTCAAATGAAGATGCAATTACAGTTGTAAACCACTATTTTGAAGACCTTGAAGAAAACTATTTTAATCAAGGGATAGGATTGCTAGAAAAACGTTGGACTAAGTGTATTGAAGTTTCAGGAGATTATATTGAAAAATAACTAACAATTTCGTTAGTTATAGGCTAAGAAGTTTCCGAACCGCCCTCGTACTCATGTGCTCCTTGCGCAAATAAAAAAACGTCAGCTTTGTGACCACAAATTAATAACCCGTTGTGTAGATTCGTCAAACATCAGTGTATGTCACCATTCTGACATGGAACACAAGCGATCTACGAAGACATTTTGAAGAATTTTTTTCAATAATTTTATAAAATCAATTTTATTTCAAAAACCAACTCCCGATGCCTAAGTTTTGAACTGAACTTACAGATATACCCTCCACCATAGGCATTTGAAATGAAAATATATGGAACATACCAAAAAAAGTAGACCTATACCGACATTTTTACAAACGGATTTATTGCCGGTGGTTCAATATGAAAATTGTCATTGCAGAAAAAAAAATTGAAAGTGTACGTCCCTGGAGGCTATACATAAAGCGGGACTAATATTGATTAAATCGTGTACGAATTACCGAACATTTGTAGTTATCATTATATGGGAGCTAGGCATAAATGCGGGTCGACATAGTTCACTCACGAACCTTACGTTCTAGTTTGTTATCTCGATATCCTTCGCAGGTAGAATGATTTCAGCAGGGTCTTAGAATCAAGCTCAAAACGCGGAAAAAAATCAGATAACTATTTTAATATAAACCAGTAAGGAAAGTAGTAAAGACGGGTTTTGCCGATTATATTATACCCTTAACCACTTTGGGTATATTCTACATATGTATCCCAACGTGAAATAAAACAAACTTAAATATGTCATCTTTAACTATAAGTGACCCGACTAATATCATTCCATACACATGCCTTTCTGCAACCTATGCTAAATTTCATGTCATTCCGTCAAATTTAGAGTCGTTTGCGTACAATGGGATAAATTTATGTAAATCGATTTATAGCACACTGAGTACATGCTATTCGGTATGCCGATCTGTTTAAAATGTAATCCCAATCAAGCACCCGTTCAAAATATGCATCGAAGCTATGTTTGCATCTGCACCAATTTACAAAAAAGACATAACGCCATATTAATAATTTTTGGGAGGGAGATTTTTTACCATATACGACTAAAAAAAATATGGACATATATTTACAATTTTTAGTGAAGATATTAACTACAAACTCAAAGTACTAAATTAAAGCCAATTCGGGCGAAAAATGCAGTCAGAACCCCTCCAAAAACTGAAAATTGGGGTTACCATAGTATGGGGGTTACCAGAAAAAGTGAACCTATATTTATAACTTTTACTGGAGAAATGTAGTACCCAATTAGAACTCCAAGTACTAAATTACAGCGAATTCGGTAAAAAACGCGCCCAAGAATACCAACATACCGAAAATTGGGAGTACCCTTATATGAGGGCTACCCGAAAAATTTCTACCCAATAGGAACTCAAAGTATTAAATTACTGCCAATGCGGTCACCATTGTATAGGGGTTACCAGAAAAAAGTTGACCTATATTTATAACTTTTACTGGAGAAAATTAGTACCCAATAGGAACTCCAAGTACAAAATTACAGCGAATTCGGAAAAAACACGCTCAAGAACACCAACTACCCGAAAAAATTGGCCTATATTTATAATTTTAAGTGGAATGATTTTCTACCCAATAGGAACTCAAACTATTAAATTACTGCCAATGCGGTCTGAACCACCCAAAAGCTGAAAATTGGGGTACCATTATATGGGGGCTATCCGAAAAAATTTACCTATATTTATAATTTTTAGTGGAGAGATTTGCTGCCCAATTAGAACTCAAAGTACCAAATTGCATCGAATTCGGTTGAAAAACGCGCTCAAGAACCCCAAAATACTGAACATTAGAGGATTCCTTTATATGGGTGCTATCAGGAAAATTGGACCTATATTTATAATTTTTAGTGGAGAAATGTGATACCTAATAAGAACCTATCATATCAAATTTAAGCGAATTTGGTTAAAAAACGCGGTCAATAACCACAAAATACCGAAAATTGGTGGGGTATCCTTATATCTGAACCGATTTTCAACATGCTTGAAAACTTGACCTATGTCGATTTTTTTCCTCAATGGCTTTCTTCCCAAAAAAGAAAATATGCACCCACCAAAATATTGTTGCAGAAAGTGATTTCAAATATATCCTCATTACTCTCTGTTGCTTGTTACATACAAATGTAATCCCCTGATATTCAAAAAAAAAAGAAGACCCATACAAACAAAACCAGCAATAAAAATGTAAATATCATTTCCCAAAATAATGTATGTATGTATATAATTTTTTATATTTACGTCTTTTTTAGTAAAAGAAAATCAACATAATACCCTCTCGCCCTCCAATCATCACAATTTTTTTATCACGCCCATCTCTTTTGTCATTTCTAAAAAAAGACCGGATACACTTACACTAAAGATAATAATTTATTATGGCAAACAAATCTTTTTGTCTAAATGGAACGGGGAGAAGAACAAAAAAAACAAAACAATAAAAAATATTTTTTGCTCTCCGTTCAGGAACTTAAATTCATAACCATAACCGTATGCATTCAATTCTTTTATTGTTTTGTGTTCTACAACATAAATATTCATATGTGTGTTTGTTAGGGTGGATCAGAGGGCAACATATCGTAATATTCGCATGAAATAGTCCTGAGCGTCATATAGGTTTAGATAGAGTTTAAGCCTTCCATTTTGTGAATTCACACACCCATTTGCTATGCTGCTCTGAAAAATTCAAAGAAAAATTAATTTTTTTAATATAATTGATCGGATGTTAATTTCATGGTGAAGAGGAATGTCTGCCGGGCCGAGGTTTCTATACTCCCCTTAAAAAGGGGGTTTCTACTTAATCCCAATCCAAAATTCTAAAATACAGCCAATTTCGTTAAAAATAATATCAAAATACTGGAATATTGAAGTATGTGGACTAGCCTAAAAAGTGGACAATAGTGATAATTTTTAATAGGAAGATTTACGGTTGTTCCGAAATTAAATCTTATATATAGTGAGTTCTACTGTGATATCCGTGTTTACGTATGTATTGAAATATACTGTTACTACACTTTTTCAGTATTCAAATACATACAATGAGGAATTTTGCAAATCAATACATCCCGATTTGCAGTTTGGAACCACACGGTTCCGAAATGCCACAGTTCATTGCACAAGTTTGATGGTAAATTTTAAGGAACCTGTGGGTGACCTAAGGGATGATAGATACCAAGCAACGGTTCTGATGACATGGCGAAGCCCAGTCTTATCTTCCTCTTTCATCTCAATTGTTCATCCATAAGAACTATAAAAAATGGGTTGAGGCATCGGGTTAGTTGCCCACACTCGGAAAACCCCTCCTACTATGAAAAAGCAATACCAAACCCCCCAATATTGACGACCCCCTCAAAGGTATAAAGGACCACAATCTGCGAATCTGCATTTGGAATAGGCGCACGTTGTACAGAACAGGTGTGGTTTTCGCTTTGGCGGATGAACTCAAGAAGTACAAAGCAGATATTATTGCCTTACAGGAATTGCGATGGAAAGGGACTGGCGTACGTAAATCAGACGATTATGCCCTGTATTATTGTTGCCATGAAACGAAACGAGAATTTGGCTGCGAATTTATGGTTAATAGGTGAATAAAAAAAACTCGTCTCCAGATTCACTCCAGTAGATGACCGAATTGCTATAATCTATATAATAGCGAAGATCTTCTATATCAAAGATGAACAGACCAAATACATTTGTTACGAGCGCCTACAAACTGCATATGACCGCTGCCATGGACATGACATTAAAATTCTGATAGGATAAATCGGGCAAATATTTTTGGTCCCATTGTCGGAAAATTCAGCATCCATGAAGAAAGCAAAAACATGGTAGTTAGCGGCACCAGATTCAAACATCTCGATATACACAAGGCCACCTGGATTTCTCCTGATCAAGCAACGAGAAATCAAATAGATCATGTTGTGATAGACGGAAGGCATTTGTCCAGTTTTTTAGACAATCCAGCGTGCTGTGTGAACGACTGAAGCCAATGGTCAATGACATTATTGGACCACATCAATGGCCTGGCAAATCCACCATTGAGCAGGTATTAACACTCCGCCAGATCCGGAAAGAAACCTATTCGTCAACTATAAAGCCGCATACGACAGCCCTATCCGTTCAGAGGTGTTTGAAGCCATGTCTGCGTTTCGCATTCCTGCAAAATTATTACTATGTCAGCACTTAAAGTCGGAAAGGACCTCTCGAAGCTCTTCAATACCGAACGAGGATTAAGACAAGGTTACAGTTTGTTGTGTGACCTGTTTAACATTTTATTCGCCCACGCCGACGACATCGACATAATGGGTCGAACATTGCGGTAACAGCCACCTTTGAACTAATTGAGAAGGAGTCTACCAAAGTGGCACTGGCAATAAATGGCGAAAAAACCAAGCTGATGGTATCAACGCACAAGACGTCCTGTAGACTCGGACCTGCTGTGGAACTTGAAATGGTTAGCCGTCGAATGAGCTATACCATCATCTATTCTCGGACATCGACATAGTCAGACGGATCGAGCTGCAGCGACTAAGTTGGCTAGGCCATCTGGATGAAGTTGACCCACTTAAAAGACGCAGAAAAGTGAGGCAAGTGATGGTTCACGCAGAAGGAAAGGCCACGAATTCGATCGAACGATCCAGTAGAAGACAATATCTCGGAAAATGGTCTTTCAAATTGGATGAGATACGCACAAGACCGACGGGCCTGGAAATCTTTTTTAATATCGGTTTATTGGACAGCCGTTGTGTCATAAGTCAGCTAAGTAAGTAATTTTCAATCTGTGGCATTATTTCAAGTCATTCATCCAAAACATTTAACTCATGAAGATTGTCAATTGTTATTTATTGACATTGTTGATGATTCTGCCCTGAGAGCACGTTATGTCTTCTTAGACTTGGCTCAGCTTTCTCTTTGTATTAGTGGCAGGAAGCTCTGGTTTAATGTTTGACGCTTCTGAGAAAATGGTTGGAAGGTCAGGCTAATTCTTCTTAGGATCCGTCTGGTGTTCGCACTCTTTTCTCCGCTTAATCCCGGGGCTTTAGTGCCTCATCAGTTTCTTTCTTGTCGTGAGCTTCTTCACTTCTTATCCCATCTAATCAGCCTCTTCGACGTCCCGCACTATAAGACAGTTATATTGGTCTTACTTTCTTGTTTCCTATCCGACGTTTGAGTCAGATTGTTTTCCCCCTTGGGGCCCAAAATTCAGATTTTGGGGATTTTGGTCGTATTTTTCTGCCGAATTAGCTGTAATTTAGTATTTTGAGTTCCTAATAGGTACCAAATCTCTCCACAAAAAATTATGAATATAGGTCCATTTCTTCGGATAGCCCCCATATAAGGGCACCCCCAATTTTTGGTTTTTTTTTTAGAAATTATGGTTCGTTAATGAACTATAGCCGCATTTAGACCTAGCCACTGTGTGGAGGTTCCAGAAGGAGTGAATCGATATTCCCCATCTCTGAATTTGAACTAAGTTTGGAAGAACTAATAAGATGGGCAAAGTTTGGATGAAATCTAAATTTTCTGAAACGGATTTGGTCCAAAGAAACATGGGGTCTAGAACCAATACATCGATGAGACACATTTTCACGTTAAAGTGTATACGTCCTCATTAGCGATAAGGCTGAGGGTATAATTATCCATTAACAATTTCTGAAATTTGTATTATGGTTTACATAATCCGTTTTTAGAAATGTCTGTATAAGTTCACTTATAGATTTGTTCCCTATATTTTCATTTCTAGTACCTGTCATTATATCTATGGTGGAGGGTATCAAAAGTTCGGCCAAGCCGAACTTAACGCTTTTCACTTGTTTTATTTTGACTGCGTGTTTGTAATTATAATGGGTCTTTATGAGTTTTTTTTTTGTCATTGAACCCATATATCAAGACCATGATATTTTTCGACTTGTGGTAATTTCAAAGTAAATTCACCTTCATTTTCACAATGTGAATTCGTTTTTATTTTCAAAGCTATCAATACCCGCTATTCGGTTACCATTTCACATTCCAATGTGTTATTAAAGAATGCATTACATTTAAGCATTCCCTGCAAGCAATTGGAAGTGAGTTTCTCACTCCCTCGCCCAATAAGTCACTTCCGCGTCACTTCTTTTCGGATAAAAGGCGATAGTTTGTATAATTACAATAACAAAATTGTTCTTCTCTACTTTATATCACCTTTGAGTTACTTCTGAGTGACGCCTAGGAAGACAAAAGAAGATTGATCAAATGCTACAAAAACAATTTGCTCTCTTTCAAAATTGTCTCTCATCTCCTTGTAAAAACAGTTAGATGAGAAAACATATAAATCAACTCAGTTAATGTTAATTATACCCTACACAACTATGTTGTCAGGGTATTATAGCTTTGTGCAGCCCCAAAAGTTTGTAACGCCGCGAAATATTGGTCCTAGACCCACCTTTAAGTATACCGATCGTCATATCTCGACTAGCTGAGTCGATCTAGACATGTGTGTCCGTCCGTCCGTCCGTCTGTCCATTATAATTTGTAAACACGATACAGGCCACAGTTATGGACCAATCTTCACGAAATTTTGCATGTAGGATGGGTTCTGGCCAATGAAGACCCCTATTGTTTTTGGGAAAGATCGGTTAATATTTAGGGGATGAAATGGACCAAATACTAAATTTTTGTCGGTTTTTCTGGTCGCTCCAGAGGCCGCAATAATGGCCCGAACATCGTGAAATTTTGCATGGAGAAGGGGATCGGGCCAAAGAATAAGCATGCCTGTTTTGATAAAGATCGGTCAATATTTAGCAGGTCAAATGGACCCTGACTTTTGTGTGAAAAATGACAAAATTTGTATTCTATAGCGTATATATTTACCCCTGAGTGACATAGACCCGAGAAGTTGATATTATATCCAAGAGGAGTGGTTGACCTTTAAATTGATACCAATTATATTGTTGTATGTGCTCGGATGTGGGAGTTACACCTAAATATTTACAAGTATCTCCGTATTCATATATTATTTAGTAACCCATTATATCTCTATAGAGCGGAACTATAGCGCCGATCGCTTTGAAATGTTCCATGAGGTTCCAGTTATGGTCAAGGACAACGCCTATAATTTTCGCTGATGATCAGATATAAATTTTGGAATGAAGTGGACCGAAAACTTAATTTTTTGTGTTATTTTCGAGTCGATCTATATACCACAAATGAAAGCCGAAAATCACAACACAACCCACGGTGAAGGGAATCTGGACAATAGCTGTACTGAATACTCGTAATATTCGGAAAATATGTCAGTGTGAGGAAGGGTAGCTAGGACCTCTAATCGGGCAAGAGGGTGCAAATATCACGAAATATTGCCCAGGCTCGGAATAAACATCCGCAGAAAATTTGAGCTCCGTGGTAGTTGTGTAGGGTATCGTATGGTCGGCCCCGTCCGACTATACTGCTCCGCTCACTGGTTTTTCAAAGTGATCTGTATGTATCAATAGTGTGATATTTAAATAATTAAAAAAGCGTAAAGAAAATACAAACCAGTGAGCGGAGCAGTATAGTCGGACGGGGCCGACCATACGATACCCTACACAACTACCACGGAGCTCAAATTTTCTGCGGATGTTTATTCCGAGCCTGGGCAATATTTCGTGATATTTGCACCCTCTTGCCCGATTAGAGGTCCTAGCTACCCTTCCTCACACTGACATATTTTCCGAATATTACGAGTATTCAGTACAGCTATTGTCCAGATTCCCTTCACCGTGGGTTGTGTTGTGATTTTCGGCTTTCATTTGTGGTATATAGATCGACTCGAAAATAACACAAAAAATTAAGTTTTCGGTCCACTTCATTCCAAAATTTATATCTGATCATCAGCGAAAATTATAGGCGTTGTCCTTGACCATAACTGGAACCTCATGGAACATTTCAAAGCGATCGGCGCTATAGTTCCGCTCTATAGAGATATAATGGGTTACTAAATAATATATGAATACGGAGATACTTGTAAATATTTAGGTGTAACTCCCACATCCGAGCACATACAACAATATAATTGGTATCAATTTAAAGGTCAACCACTCCTCTTGGATATAATATCAACTTCTCGGGTCTATGTCACTCAGGGGTAAATATATACGCTATAGAATACAAATTTTGTCATTTTTCACACAAAAGTCAGGGTCCATTTGACCCGCTAAATATTGACCGATCTTTATCAAAACAGGCATGCTTATTCTTTGGCCCGATCCCCTTCTCCATGCAAAATTTCACGATGTTCGGGCCATTATTGCGGCCTCTGGAGCGACCAGAAAAACCGACAAAAATTTAGTATTTGGTCCATTTCATCCCCTAAATATTAACCGATCTTTCCCAAAAACAATAGGGGTCTTCATTGGCCAGAACCCATCCTACATGCAAAATTTCGTGAAGATTGGTCCATAACTGTGGCCTGTATCGTGTTTACAAATTATAATGGACAGACGGACGGACGGACGGACACACATGTCTAGATCGACTCAGCTAGTCGAGATATGACGATCGGTATACTTAAAGGTGGGTCTAGGACCAATATTTCGCGGCGTTACAAACTTTTGGGGCTGCACAAAGCTATAATACCCTGACAACATAGTTGTGTAGGGTATAAAAACAGAAATTTTTATTTATATTGTGATTGTTAAATGTTTGTATTTTATAATATTTTGAATGTGTGTGAAAAAATAAATAAAATAATCTGAAAATTGTTAATTTATTTAATCAATAAGTTGTTTCAGTGAATAAATAATGTAATATTGAAAATATTATGCCTACTAGAAGTGACGAGGAAGTTAAGTCAAAGTAACGTCAAGGCGATAGAAACAGTCGCGGAAGATAGTCGCATTCTTATCGCAGAAGTCACCTCCTTCGGGAAGAAATGAACCACGTCCGCGTCACTTTCAAGAAGTAACTTCTGCGTGTCATATGCGTAGTATCGCGGAAGTTACTTCTAGACGTTTATTTTAGATTTCATCTTCCGCGACTGTTTCTATCGCCTTGACGTTACTTCGACGTAACTTCCGCGATAGTTTTTGCTTGCAGGGTTGTATTGCATTCACGAGTTGCTATTGTATATGTATAGGTATGTATTACGATCCACACTCACCAATAGTTGGTTTTTAATGTTGGTGTGTGTGTGCGCTCTCTCTGACATGTGTATACAACTTTTATGACTTTTGACCGCTTCGAAAAAACAGAAAAATGACTTTTGCACAATGGCGTTTTTTATTTATCCTGCCTCCTCTCGTTGATGTTTTGTTCACATTTCACTTTCATTTTAAAGCGGACCAAAAAGAGATGCAGAAAAGGAATAAAAAATGTGCTGGTGTTTTTTAACGACTAACAAGTCATGTATGCATATTCATACACATAAGGAATTTATTATATATGTCAAGAATTTATTTTATTAAATATATAGCGATAGAGGAAAACTATTACATAAGAATTAATTAAAATATTATATTAGCCTATGTAGCTGACCCTGCAAACGTTATCTTGCCTTAGAAATTCAATTCTATATTAATTACACCCTCCGCCATAAGGTGGAGTGTAAATTAGATGTCCCATTTCGTTTGCAACTCCTTGATATATACACAGGAGACCCCTTAGTATTTTATTTTTCATCAGAATAAAACTCTATGTTGTCTGTCTTTTCGTCTCTTTCAATCACGAACGCGATTGCAGTATTTAAGATAAAGTTTTGAAATATTGCACATAATCTGCTACAACTCCTAGATTTGGTACTGAAAATAGAAACAGAAATCGGAAAATTGAAATTCGACGTTTTGCACAGTTTTGACTGTCGAAAAACAAAAATTCGTCGCACAGACCATCCTTGGGTGTAACGTAATGTGTGTCAGACGAGTTCGAATTCCATCGGAGGTGGAAAATTTCTTCAAAGACTCAAAATGACGCTTACATCTCCATCTAGCCTGCCTGCATCCAAAGCCCCCTGACATTCTAATAACCCACCGCAGGATCAACATTAACACATTAGTATAACACAAAATAGGAATGACAGGACGTGTTGTTCCTAGGCAACGATAAATGGAAGCCATATAACCTAGCTAGAAAAACAATGATAAAACGGCATATACATTAGAAATTTTTACCGGGTTAACCTACTTTATGGGGCTTTATTTGACAAATATACAAAGGAATTGCATATGCAATGTAAATGTACTATAACGAATGTAAAATAAGGACTAATCGATAAATCGAGTGGGATGACGATGCTTTGTGGAAGCCATATGCTCGCAAAAGGCTATCGCAATAACATTGGACTATAAAACCTGCTGTAGCTACTTTCACCACCCGTTGAAACCCGGATTTATGGTTAACAGGATAATAAAAGACCTGAGAATTGCTATAATCCGTATAAAAGCAAAGACAAAGATGAACAGACCAAAGACATATTTTACGAACGCCTAGAAACAGCATATGACCGCTGCAAAAATCAAAAGAGAAAATATTTTTGGCCCCACCGTTGGAAAATTCAGACTCCATGAAGAAACATACGGCATGAGATTGATTTACTTCACGGCAGCAAAAACATGGTAGTTAACAGCACCACACTCAAACATCTCGATATACACAAAAAAGACAGAACAAGGAAAACCTGAGCAAATTGAAATGTACAAGAGACAGAATGATGTCCGTAAAATTTACCAATGAGTAAAATGCCGACTGCTTTGTTGCGGCACCTCCTCCTGTGGAGATGAAGAATGAAACCTTGTGACAGATACAGACAGCGTGTAGAGGATCTGTAAGGAGCATTTTGAAAAGCTTCTGGTATCAAATAGTGGCGGTGTTGAAGATGCCCCAGAACCAATAAGAGATGACGGTATAGAGTGTATACTACCTAGCCAAGATACGGTCAGAGTAATCGGCTGAAGAACAATAAAGCAGCAGGTGCCGATGGATTACCATCTGATCAGGAGTATGCACCAGCTGATTAGTACAATTTGGCTAGTGGAATGCATGCCAATGATTTGAACCTCAGCATCCTGTGTCCCGTGCACAAAAAAAGGAAACAAGACGAAAGGAATAAGTCTCCTTCCTACCGCATATAAAGTGTTATCCAGTGTGCTGCATGAAAGACTGAAGCCAATGACCAATGACATTATTGGACAATACCAATGCGGCAAATCCACTATTGACCACATTTTAACTCTGCGCCAGAT
Organism: Musca vetustissima; assembly: GCF_032173495.1. Lineage (NCBI taxonomy): Eukaryota > Metazoa > Arthropoda > Insecta > Diptera > Muscidae > Musca > Musca vetustissima. The sequence goes on along the minus strand of NW_026881336.1, from coordinate 11,645 downwards.
CCTGGAAAAGACCCACGAAAACACATCGACGCATTTAGATTTAGAGGTGTTTAAAGTCATGTCTGTGTTTGGCATTCCTGCAAAAATTTTACGGCTATGGAGTATAACTTTAACTGGCACAAGGACAGCAGTTAAAGTCGGAAAGGACTTCCCGGAGCCCTTCAATACCGAACGAGGATTCAGACAAGGTCGTATGACCTGTTTAACATGCTGCTGGAAAAGGTCATACGAGATGCAAATAGGGACAGAAATGGTAATCTGTGCACCAAGCAGCATTTGTTATTCGCATACGCCGACGACATCGACATAATGGATCGAAAATTTCGAGCGATGGACCCATGTGGGAATGCAGTAAATGGTGAAAAGGCCAAGCTGAAGGTATCAAAAGCAAGGCCACCTCCCGCCAGACCGAAATCACATTCTACAAGACGTTGATACTACCCGTGCTGTAATATGGATCTTAAGCATGGGTACTTGCGCAAGCAGATGAGGCAGTTCTTGGAGTGTTTGAGAGAAAAATTCTCCGAAAGATCTATGGGCCGATCTGCGTTGACGGTGAATATCGCAGTCGAATGAGCCATGAGTTGTACCAGTTATTCTCGGACATTGTTAGACGCATTGAGCTGCAGCGACTACGTTGACTAGGTCATGTTGTGACAATGAAGATGCCCCAGCCCAGAAGGCATATAAGACAAGTGGAAGACAACAATTATGGCTCGGCTTATGGAACGAAAGTTCTGTCACAAGCTGTGGTCTATTTCAAACTAAACGTCACATAATTCCCATAATCCATTTGTATTATAGAATGATATTGACATACTTCTTGACCCATTCATCCCAAGAGGACAGCCGTCTCAATGCCACGGTGAAATAAATGTCAAAGAGTAAAATATTGCAATTAGTAGAGATTAAAATTCAAGCAATTTTTTAGTTAATCTTAAAGGGTTTTGCACGCCATTTTTTTCTTTTTGATGTAAACATAACAGATTTGATACGAACACTTAAATCCAAGGACGTCGTTTTTAAAATTGTAAACCAGAGTTCTGCAGTTTTTTGAGAAATGATTGATCTCCTGCAAGGAAATAGCAGCATACACACATATACCTAAAGAACATAAACGTGCTCGACTAGTTTTAAGGGGACTTCATTACAAAACAACCTTAGATGAGATAAAGGGCGATATTATTAGTGTCCAATACGGTGGAGAAGGTTAGGACATTTTCGACCGAATTTTCTAAAAAAAAAAAAATAAAATTGATACTGGACTTTACTTGATTACTCTATTACCTGGAAAATCTGTAACTTAATTAAGGGCTCAAAAATATATTTGCTTTCAAAAAGTGACGTGAGAAATATCCGAATCAAATTTATGGTCATATGTCGAAATATTTTAGCAGACTATATCTTTGTATGAGATGTGATTAAAAGCACGCACCAATGAAGAAAATAAGCCTTACTGTGCTAATTGCAAGAAATTTGGTCATCCGTCAACTTATCGGGGCTATAGTGCTTAGAGAAATTACTTGAAGAATCAGAAACAAACTAAATCTATATCAAATCAAAGAAAGCATTAGTTTCCTGCAATGTGTCAAAAGGTTTCAACACTTGTAACTTAAGGGATCCCCCCATTCTCGGTTCCAAAAAATATAATTTTGTATTTTGATTTAATTCAATCCTATACTAATTCAAGAATTTTTGAAGATATAGCCAATTTATTTTGTCAGCATCAAGTGAGGCAAAAGTAATTCTCAAACTTTTAATGCGTTTTTCTACACACAGCGTTTTTGCGAATGGCGAGCATAAAAACTCAAAAACTACCCAGTTGTACAAAAAATATCAATTGTCTGCTATTATATAGTTATATAGCTAGTTACTTGGTGATCTAGTTACTTCATACCCCAAAAAGGAACACAAAATAGACTGTTGGATTTTTTTATCAATTGAAAAAGCTGTTTACACACATCATACCAATTCAGTAGTTACTGGTAATGCAATGGGTAATGAATCGACTATCGAAATGTCTGTATACTGGTAACGCAGGCAGGGGACAATTGACTTCCCCAATGACATACACATGTTAAATTCACCAGTCTAGGGCATGAAGTGGTAACTAGTGGTACTTACAGGTAATTAGTAAAATATCTAGTTCATCACCAGTTACTCGAACTACTGGATAATAACCCAATCGATTTCAAATTTTGCGACGTTTCCCTGTGAGTGTATAGCTATCGTATGAATTAGGATAAATCCAATCGGTTAAGATCTTCCTTATTTTTCAACTTGGTTTGTGGTCAAAAATATATGATTTTCATATATGCCATTTCATAATAGAGGCATTTTAAAAAATTGCTAAAAATATTTGTTGGGCGAAAACTATAACTCTGGGGGACATAATCGAAAATTTTGTTAGGAACTATAGAACACATAGCATAATTACACAAGGTAGTAGTATGATTCAAGTTTTTTTTTTCAAAATTTTACTTTTGACAACATTAAGCTTTCAAATGAAAATATCATCCTTCAAAATGTACGCACAACACGTGTTCAGTGGCAGCAATTGCAAAATGTTTAATATCGTGAAGTTCCCAGCGTACTATTTTATCGATCCTTCTGACGGACCAATGCATATATTACCATATACTTTTTGTTAAACTTTTAAACTTTTTGTTACATTCGGTAATTTAATACTAAATAATAAGTAGTACGTTTTAGAACTTGTGTACCCTTATAGAACGAATTTGTATTTTGCACAGCGTATCATTTATTATGCATAGACCTGTTTTTATAGGGACGAATTCCATTAAAATAGCAGAAATGTAATATTTTTGGTGAGTTACGTCTTACAAAATCCTCAATGGAAAAAATTGTCGGTAATTGTACATAAAATCCAGCCCATTATTCATTACATATATGCATGTGGGATTGGAAACTATATTTCATATAACTGTCAGTAATTTTTAGTAAACATGTTCGAAAAATATTTCCATAAAAATTTTTATTTGCCATAGTCAAAGGCAAATACTAAAATGATATCTGTCTCTAACCTTTCCCGTTTAGTACTTTTTGCTACGAATTTAAAAAAATACCTTTTTAATTTGTTATAGCAAAAATACAAACAAAATTTCAAGACTCTACCACTCCTCGTTCCGTCGAAACGAACTTCTCATTGGGGTCGTATCGCTGGTAACGTAAGAACTTCGAATTGTCACAAGAGACATTTGGGTTTGAAAGGTTTTTGTAAAGAAGCTATAAATAGCTTCTGGGGAGAATATCTCAACAAAAAACTAAGGGAACTGATGAGGATCATTGGCGAGATCCGAAACTATAGTCTTCCCTGCCTTACCCCTTGGCGGCCAATGCCATACATTCCCCACTAATAAATAGTTGTTTTTTTTTTATAAAAACAACAAACTGGGATTCAGCCTGACTATTTTGCAAAAACAAAATACAAATGGTATCCCAAATAACCCGCCAACACTATTAATTTCAAAAATATATTACTGTATAGCATAGTATTTATAATAGCAAAATCTATGTACCGCGTTTCAGATTTATATTTCTCCCGTTCCATTATACTACAGTATTTACAACCAATTTCAAAAGAATTATGCATAGCAATCTTTTTGCAATGGAGTAAGCTATGTACTAAATTTCATATTTATATTTCTACCAGTTCCATTGTATTTTTTATTTAGTACTTTTTATCACCCCTTTAGTACTAATTTCCAAAAAAGTGTCATGTATAGCATTCTATTGGTAATAGAATAGCGTTCCATTATACTACAGTATTTACAACTAATTTCAAAAGAATTATGCATAGCAATCTTTTTGCAATGGAGTAAGCTACGTACTAAATTTCATTTTTCTATTTCTACCAGTTCCATTGTATTTTATTATTTAGTACTTTTTATCACCACTTTAGTACTAATTTCCAAAAAAAGTGTTATGTATAGCATTCTATCTGTAATAGCTTAAGGTATATACCAAATTTCAGACCTGTTCCTTTGTAGTATAATATTTAGTACTTTTTAGTACCTTTAGTACTAATTTCCAAAAATTGTTCGCACATTCTGATTTGTTTATCATTCGCTTATCGAAGACAAAACTACATACCAAATTTCAGAGTTCTACATCTAACCGTTCCCGCATAATACAGTTTTTAGTACCTTTTAGTACAAATTTCGAAAAACCCCGCCTTATCACACGCCTACGCACCAAATCCGACCTACATGCCAAATTTCTAGCTTTAGCCGTTTCGTCTGGGCGTTGATGATCAGTCAGTCACTTATAACGCAACTTTTTTATATATGTATATAGATATAGATAAAAAATATAAGTTGTAACATCTGTAGTTGTATCTTAAGAGCAATATCAATCAAAAAATGGATATTTTTTTAAAATGGATATTTATTATTTAAAAAATATACCATTCGACATGCATAAAATTTTATGAAATTTATTTTTTAAACTATTTGAAATTGATAGATGAGTTCCAAATTAAAAAGGGTTGCCATTATTAATTTCTCAAATGAGACTACTTTCTGTAATTATGCCATGTATAGAACACTTTCAAAGGAAAAAGCAAGGAATCAATGGAAAAAACATTGATTTCGCCTTTATACAAGAAAATCACTTAAGAGATGCCCATAGAGTTGCATTAGAAAATTACGCGTTCGCAGGGGACAATAGTTCCCAAGGCGTAGCAATAGCTTTAAGAAAAGCATTCAAATTTCAAATGGTGATTGTAAGGATTGTCTTCGCGGCAGCAAAAAACATGGTAGTTAGCAGCACTAGATTCAAGCATCTCGATATACACAAGGCCACCTGGATCTCTCCTAATCAAGCAACGATAAATCAAATTGATCATGTTGTGATAGACGGAAGGCATTCATCCAGTGTTTTAGACATCCGGTCGATCGGAGTAGCAAATATCGATTCGGACCATTACCTTGTGGCAGCCAAGGTACGCACCCGTCTTAATGTGGCAGCAAAGGTGCGATCTAACACAACACGGAAACTCGACGTCGAAAAGCTGCAAACACAACAGGTAGCCAAGGCCTACTCCGCTCAACTTACCCATCTGCTTGAAGAAAGCACTTGTTGTCCCGATAATAGTATAGAAGCACAATGACAAAGAATTGCCCACTCCCTACAAACTGCAGCAAAAGGAACACTTGGGTACTAAAAACCACCACCAAGAAACCCATGGTACGATCAGGAGTGTCGTAATACTACTGATGTGAAAAACGCAGCGTATAGGGCAACCCTGCAGACAGTAGCAACACGTAACGTGAGGGAGAATTATCGGGAGACAAGGAGAGAGGAGAAATGTGTTTTCAGAAAAAAGAAGAAAGAACAAGAAAAACGTGAGCGTGAGCAAATCGAGATGTACAGGAGTCAGAATGAAGTCCGGAAATTTTACCAAAGAGTAAAACACTAAACCGAAGGCTTTGGTGCAGGCACATCCTCATGTAGAGATGAAGAAGGAAACCTGGTGACAGATACAGACAGCGTGTTGAGGATCTGGAAGGAGCATTTTGAAAAACTTCTGGTATCAAATAGTGGTGTTGAACCAATAAAAACCCCAGAACCAATAAGAGATGATGGTATAGAGTTTATACCACCTAGCCAAGATGAGGTCATAAAATCAATTAATCGGCTCAAGAACAACAAAGCAGCAGGAGCCGATGGGTTACCAGCTGAACTATTTAAGACTGGTGGCCAGATGCTGGTCAGGAGCATGCACCAGCTGATTAGTACAATTTGGCTAGATGAATGTATGCCCAATGATTGGAACCTCAGCATCCTGTGTCCCGTGCACAAAAAAGGAGACAAGACGACATATGCCAACTATAGAGGAATAAGTCTCCTTCCCATCGCATACAAAGTGCTATCCAGTGTGCTGTGTGAACGATTGAAGCCAATGGTCAATGAAATAATTGGACAATACCAATGCCGCTTCAGACCTGGCAAATCCACCATTGACCAGATTTTCACTCTGTGCCAAATCCTGGAAAAGACCCGCGAAAAACACATCGACACATACCACCGCATTCAACAGCCCTATCCGTTCAGAGGTGTCTACGTTCGGCATTCCTGCAAAATTAATAGGGCTATGCAGGATAACTTGAAATGGCACAAAGTCAGCAGTTAAAATAGGAAAGGACCTATCGGAGCCTTCAATACCGAACGAGGACTCAGACAAGGTGACAGTTTGTCGTGTGATCTTTTTAACATCCTACTGGAAAAGGTCATACGAGACGCAAAGGTGAATGTTGCTCGCCTAGGCCGATGACATCGATATAATGGGTCGAACATTGCGAGCGGTAACAGCCACCTTTGAACAAATTGAAAAGGAGTCTGCCAAAGTGGGTCTGGCAGTAAACAGCGAGAAGGCCAAGCTGATGGTATCAACGCGCAAGACGTCCAGTAGACTCGGACCAACTGTGGAACTTGAGAACTACAGCTTCGAGATAGTCAAAGACTTTATATACCTTGTTACTGCCATAAATAAAACGAATGACATCAGTTTCGAAATTCGGAGAAGGATTGTGATGGCCAACCGATGCTACTACGCTCTAAGTAAGCAGTTTAGAAACAAGGCCACCTCCCGCCAGACCAAACTCACACTTTACAAGACGCTGATACTACCCGCAAGCATATGAGACAGCTCTTGGGTTGTTTGAAAGAAAAAATCTCCGAAAGATCTACGGGCCGATCTGCGTCGATGATGAATATCGGCGTCGAATGAACCATGAGCTTTAAAATTTGTACGCGGACAACGACATAGTTAGTCGTATTGAGCTGCAGCGACTACGGTGGCTAGGTCATGTTGTGCGAATGAATGATAATGCCCCAGCTCAAAAGGCATATAAAAGCGAGCTTTCTGATGGTTACCGTAGGGGAATTCCATGATTTACATCGAAAGACCAAGTAGAAAACAACATCTTGGAACGTGGTCTTCCAAATTGGTGGATTTGCGCACAAGACCGACGCGCTTGGAAATCATTTTTAAGCTCGGCTTGTGGAACAACCGTTCTGTAACAAGCCAGTTAAGTAAGTAAAGTAAGATTGTAAGGGATTTAACATATCCTAGCTTGTGTTTTAAGTATTGGTAACATTTTAAATGACGTTGAACAAAGTGTTTTGATTGGTTCGCTTTACATCCCATTCAATGCTGATCGCACTCAATATGGTGCCAGTTTGGAGGCTTTGAATATTTTTTACCGAAATTACTAGGGATTTATAATCGGTGGTGATTTTAACTCCCGATACTCGGCTTGGGGTGACACATTATGGAATCCATAGAAATGTCTCGTCTTCATTTTCGGTATTTTAAATGTCCTAATCCAATTGTCTAACATGAGTGTCCGATATTTCGTTTTCTGCAATGATATACCTATGCGGGTTGTTGAAGGGTATAATAAAGTTCAGTTCGACCGAACTCAATGATATTCTTAATTCCTATATACTGTTACGAATATAACTTTAGATTTAAGTTAACTTAGATGAATTCCGTTAATTTAAGAATTTGAATTGTAACGTAAATTTCCACTACGCAGTTTATTTGAATAACTTCACAACAACAACCACTGTATAGATTTTTCTACATCCTTCCATTTCCTCTTTCATTTTCTATTTTGTTATTGTCGTACAATTCTTGTTAAACGTCATTCCTCTTTCTTCGTTATTCCCTCGCCTGTATATGTGTTGTTGTTATTCCTCTTTCTTTGTTATTCCCTCGCCTGTATATGTGTTGTTGTTATTGTAAGTTTGTTTACTCAAGTGTGTTGTTGTTATTGTTCACTCAGTAAGTTTGTTGTTGTTATTGTTACTCAATGTGTTTGTTGCATTGGTGGATTGTTCGTGATCTAGGTGTTACCAGATCGTCTAGAAACTTCTGTAGCGACAGGCAGGGCTCATATAAATAGAGGGAATGGAAAGGCAGTGAGTTGTTGTGAATCAGATCGCGAATTGAAACCGTCGTGTAAAGTAAAGTGCAAAGTAAAGTTGTGTGAATAAAATCATTGTAATAATCGTAATCAGAAAGAACCCGCGTTTTATTTGGTACGAATTGTATCGGGAAATAAAACAACGTCTACACGGGATTTAGTAAAACCCAAGAACGTAACAATTGGTGTCGGAAGTGAGATTACGATAATACTACGATGAAGTTTAAGGATCTACGAGTGGAAGACTTGAAGAAGGAGCTCAATAAATTGGAATTGTCCTCTACTGGCAACAAAGCTGAGCTACAAAAACGTCTGTTGGATGAGTTCGAACGCCGTGGTATGAACATCGATACATATGAGTTTGTCAGTAAGGATGAAATGGATTTATCGGAAATGGGCGAATCCAACGGTGAGGAAGTCTCGTCAGTAGCTGCCAGGGTTGACGATTTGAGAGAAATGCTGGCTAGAATGTTCGAAGAGAATGCCAGAAAGTTTGAGGAAAATTCCAGAAGAAGCGAAGAGAATTCCAGAAAGTTAGAAGAAAACACGAGACGAATGTTCGAAGAGAATTCCAGAAAGTTAGATGAACTCAAGGCAGAGAATTGTAGAATGTTTGACGAAAATTCGAGAATAATGAACGAGAAACTCGAAAACATTACAGAAGTTATTGGAAGGAGAGTGGAAACCGTGGAGATCCAAATGAAAGAGTTGGATAAGAAAGTGCAGTCGGTTGACGAGAAGATTCTGTCTGTGGATGAGAAATTTCTGGCCCACGACCACAGGTTTACGAATCTGGAGAAGAAAATGTCGGAACTGGAAATCAAAGGTGGTCCGGTGCGAGTTCCTGATAACACACTAAAAATAAAACCTCCTGTATTCGACGGCTCTACGTCATTCAATGTTTTCAAGTTACAGTTCGAGACAGTGGCTTCTAGAAATTCGTGGAACGACAGCGACAAAGCGGTTGCATTACTTCTGGCATTGAAGGGCAGTGCTGCTGATGTTATACAGAGTATTCCTGTCGCTTCTAGGAATAACTATGAAGATGTTATTGCTGCACTGGAACGTAAGTACGGTGGCGAACATAAACAAAACATCTACCTTATGGAACTAAGGGGAAAAGTACAGAGGGCAAACGAGACGTTACAAGACTTTGCAGCTGAGGTGGAACGTTTGGTGCTAATGGCGTATCCAGGAGAGAATCACCCATTGCTGGACCGTATGAAAATCGAAACCTTTGTGAATGGCATACGTGACCCTGAGATTAAATGTGCAACATATGCGTCACCAAAAGCGTCGTTTGCCGAAACTGTGTCGTTTGCCCTTGCCCAAGAGACGGCAAGAATAATTGTTAAGCCCCAGACCCACAAGATTCGCCAACTGGAGACCGAAGGCTGCGAACCCAAATCTCTCGTTAACTCGATCAAGGACGCCATGAAGCAGATAATAGAAGAAACAAAGTTAGTAGGGATGACTAAGCCCAGGGTTAGATGCTACAACTGCGATAAAGCAGGTCATATTGCGCGCGAATGCAGAGCTAAGCGCAAACGATCCAGCTCATCGTCACCACCTCCAACGAAAGATGGTAGACGAATGGCTCAACAGTCCACCAATGAGTCACCGTTAAACTAAATCGAGCCAGTCCAGCGGGGCATGAACTGGCTCCCATCGACGATGGCCCCACAATCTCCATAGCAATAGTGCAACAGAAAAGTCACAACCTAACAACAACTGGGTACATCAATGGTGACAAGCGAGTTCTGACGTTAGATACTGGCGCATCAAAGTCCATCATAAGATCAGATCTGGTAAAGGGAAAAATAACGCAACTTAATGGAGTCAGACTGCGCACAGCAACGGGGGAGCCCGCGGCAGTACACGGCAAGATTACCCTGAGACTAACTATTGCCAATAAATCGGTGAATTACGAGTTTATAGTTGCCGATATCGTAGACGAAGTGATAATAGGCGCAGATTTTATGATTGCCTTCGGTATCAATCTGGATATGAAAGAGCGTGTGATGACCTGGTCTAACGTCGAAATTCCGTTAAACGTGGGCTACGATGAAAGTACACCCATTAGACGTCTGACTACGGACCATCCAGAGATAATACCGCCCTGTGCCGAAGCAATAATATGGGTACCAATGAATGGAGATTGTGGAGCCGAGAAGTTGTGGGTGGTGGAACCAGCAGAAAACAGATACAGTAACATCTTAATAGCGAATGCCCTGGTGAAAAGCAACGAGGACGGATTGATTCCTGTTAGAGTTTTGAACCTGTCAAACAAGCAAGAGCAAATTTGCCAATTTTCCGATGTTGGACAATGCACACCAGCTGAAGCTGTAATTAATTTGGAAACTAGCACCGAAAAGCCAGCAGCCTTGGAGAAGAAGTACCTCGACGGCTACATTAAAGAGTGGACACACCAATTATCACCTTCCGAGAGGAACAAGGCTAAGCAGCTATTATGGAAATATGCCTCTACCTTTGCGTTGACAAAAGAGCACCAAGGAAGAACATCAGTGGTGAAGCATGAAATTAATACAGCAGACGCGAGACCCATTAAACAGCCTCCAAGAAGTGTTCCCCTGGCGAAAAGAGACGAGGTCCAGAAGCTGATAAGTGAAATGGAAAAGAGTGGTGTAATAGAACCATCGTCAAGTCCATGGTGCTCCCCAGTGGTATTGGTCAAGAAGAAAGACGGAAGCACCCGATTTTGTGTGGACTACCGAAAGCTGAATGATGTCACCAAGAAAGACAGCTATCCGCTCCCAAGAATCGACGACACATTGGACACATTAGCCGGGACGTCATGGTTCTCCACCCTCGACCTGCAGAGTGGGTACTGGCAAGTGGAGATCGCCGAGAAAGATAAGGAGAAAACAGCGTTTGGCGTTAATGGGGGTCTCTGGCAGTTCAATGTCATGCCATTCGGACTCTGCAACGCCCCGGCTACATTTGAAAGGCTGATGGAGCGTGTGTTAAAAAGGCTGCAGTGGAAGTCATGCCTCATATACCTGGATGACATCATAGTCATGGGACGCAACTTCGACGAACACATCAAGAATTTAAAGGATGTTCTTCAGCAGCTTTCGTCTTCAGGCCTCAAGCTGAACCCAAAGAAGTGCAGTCTCTTCCAACGAGAGGTGAAGTTCCTGGGGCATCACGTGACGCCGGAGGGCATATCGACGGATAAGGAGAAAATTCAAGCCGTCAGAGATTGGCCGCAGCCCCGAAATCTCCATGAGCTGCGAAGCTTTCTGGTCTCTGCACCTACTACCGTCGATTTGTCCCAAATTTTGCCAACATCGCCGCCTGTCTACACCGCTTAACGCAAAAAGGCCAGAGGTTCCAGTGGGGCAACGACCAAGAAGAGGCGTTCAGTAAACTCAAAGACATGCTATGTAGAGCCCCCATTTTGGCATACCCTATACCTGGCGGAAAGTTTGCTCTGGACACAGATGCAAGTGCGTGCGGCATCGGTGGCGTTCTTTCCCAGGAAATCGACGGACAGGAAAAAGTCATCGGGTACTACAGCCGGACATTGTCGAAGCCTGAGAGGAATTACTGTGTGACGAGGAGAGAGCTGCTTGCTGCCCTTGAGAGCGTTAAACACTTCCACAAATACCTATATGGCCAGCATTTCCTGCTGAGGACCGACCACGCTGCTCTCCAATGGTTGCTGCGGTT
>NW_026881335.1:0-10702 GCF_032173495.1 Musca vetustissima | reverse complement strand
GATATGAACAGTTCTACAGCAATAGTAATAAAAAACAATACATGCAGTTGGGAGAAAACATCATTATTCGTCAAATCCTATTGTCTTTTGAAAAACTGTGGTTGCTGGTGGCGAATACGCATTCTATATTTTATCTCGGATTAACACCATCAGTTGCGAATAAAATGCAGTAGGGAATAAACGGGTCGATCTATTTATTTTGAAAATAAGATGTATTTCTATTGCCACAGAACCGTTCATATCTTTGAATCTGACCTCCTTATTGATATTTTCATCGCATATATTGGTTCCTAGATTGAAATTACTGGACTTCGAAGTCAGAAAAATTGTGTTTCGCGATATTTTTTAAATAATTTGTTTGTCGGATTTTGGTTTAAATAGTTTTTAAGGTCCTGTCCTCGCGTTATATTTTGCAAAACCTCCTTTTTATTATTCTAAACATATTTTGGGAGGTTTTGAAGCCGCGACGACTATATTTAAAACTCTCATCTTAAGATTAGGACGAGAAAATATCAAATATTAAATGAAATATTGATGGAGAATGTATTGAATGTAAATGTGAGAAAATACCCACGCAAAAATGCCGTGGTGTATTGGAATCGTCGCCAAATCTCTTATTGTATGTGGTTAACCGCAATTGTAACCATAAAAAGACCAAACGTGTTCTATGTAATATTTTTTCTAAAATAATAATAAAAAGCAAAATACTTTTTTGTGATAAACATTTTTGGGTTGTTATAGATTTCGGCCGATATCTTCGAGAACAATGGATCTTTCGCTGTGATTTTTGCAGAAATACGATCTAAATATGCCCACAAACATATTACATCATACATAATTCATTTTACATCTTTAGTATGCTGGCTTTAGGCGCACATATTGGAATTTTGTCAAATTTGTATTGAGGCAAAATACTTATTACACTCACTGTATGTGCAATGTTACAAACCTTAACAAGCATTGGTATTCAGTTACCAGTCAATTTAAAATCTAAAAAGCCTAGATAAATTTAGAAGATGTGATCCATTGGTCCACTCCTTCTGGTACCTTCCCCACAAAACGTCAACATTTTTAATATTTATAAATACAATATCAGGCGAATAGAATGTTCGTTTTGAACCAAAATCTGCACAGCCTTCTTACTTGATTTCCTAAAAAGTGGACCTATATTGGCGACGCATGGTAGGGTGAGCATCCTCAAAATACTGCAAGTTAGGCCTAAATGCGGGCTATAGTTAATTTCGTTCTAGTTTTTTATCTCGATATCCTCCGCAGGTGAAATGATTACAACAGAGTCTTAGAACCAAACCCAAAACGCGGAACAAAGCAGATAACTATTTTAATATAAACCAAAAAGGAAAGTCGGGCAGAGCGGACTAAGTTATACCCTTCACCACTTTTGGTAAATAGAAGAGTCATGACGAAACTAAATGTGTGCACTACCTAGATATTTGAACTAAATAATCTAGACACATACAGTTCTGAAATCTATGAAAAATTGCATGTCAATCAGCCGGACTTGGGTCCTTTTGTGTACCATTTGTATGAAATCAAGCAAAGCTATGTATAGGAACTATATGTAAATCTGGACGTATTCGAGCAACCATTTGGTATGCTGCATCACAGTGTGTTGTTTAAAATGTATCTTGATATGAGAAACGGTTATTATTTGGCTACATCTACATTTGAATCGATTTTCTCGAAACTTAACACACATCATTTTTGACTTAGAACGTCCAGATTTCGTGCAAATCGAAAAATATATAGAGGCTTTTTTATACCATTTACATAAAATCTGACAAAAATATATATGGGAGCTATATATAAAGCTGAACCGATTTTCACGAAACTTAGCACACATCATCCCAGACTCAGTACGCCATGCCAAATTTCATGAAACTTGGAATATATATAGGGTCCTTGGTACACCATGCACATCAAATCGGACGAAAATATATATTGGACCTATATCTAAATCTGAACCGATATTCGCTACTTCTATAGGGTCAAATAAATGAGCTGTGCCAAATTTCATCCAATTCGGATAATAAATGCCACCTGTACATTGTTTACAATTTAACATGGATAGACGGAGAGGCGAACGGACGTGCATATCTCGTTTTCTTTTGCCTGTTACAAACATATGCACAAAGACAAAGATGTGGCGAAGGGTATAAAAAGGGGGTTAAATGGGGACTACTCCAAAAAGGGGACGAATATTAATAATTTTTGGTAGAGAGATTTGTTACCATATACGACTACAAAATACCAAATTGCAGCAAATTCGGCGGAAAACGCGCTCAAGAACCCCAAAATACCGAAAATAGGGGGTACCCCTATATGGGAGCTATCCGAAAAATGGATCTATATTTATAATTTTTTGTGGAGAGATTTGGTACCTATAAAGAACTCAAAGTATTAAATTGCAGCCAATTCGGTAGAAAAATAGATCAAAACTCCCAAAATACTGAAAATTAGAGGGTACCGTTATATGCGGCTACCAGAAAAAGTGGATCTATATTTATAAATATTTAGTGGAGATATTGGTACCCAATAATATCCCATGTACCAAATTTCGAATTCGGTTGAAAAACTCGTTCAAGAGCCCCAAAATACCGACAATTTGAGGGTACCCTTATATGGCAGCTATGCCTATGTCTTGAAACTTGATCTGCCGGCGGACAGAAGACAACCCTATGCAAAATTTCAGCACCCCATCTCATTTCCTTCAAAAGATAGCAAGATTACCACAGATGGTCATGTCTAGATTGTCATAGAATTTGACGCCGATGAAGAATATATAAACTTTATATAGTCCAAAATGATTATTTCGATGTGTCACAAAAGGAAAAACAAAATGAATATACCATCCATACTATGGTGGAGGGTATAAAAATAAATAATTTGACTAGTATTGCCTCAGACAACTAAGCCCCATATTTTCTCATTAGCCTTACAGATAAGGGGACAATCTAAAAATATTGGAGGAAGTGCAGTGGATTATATTTACGTAGTATTATTATTATTATTATTATTAAAAAGTGATTTACAACACAAAAATTGATTTTCATTGGGATTGGGAAAATAACGAAAACACAATTTAAACTGATGCAATTTATTATCAAATTTGCATCAATTAATTGTTGGCTATAATTTATTATAGAATGTTGTTAGCAAAAAATAAAAACTAACAATAAATATTACTTACTGTTAGAAAATTAAATTTAAAAAGTTGTTGCTGATGGCGTACAAAACAATAACAGCAACAAACATAATACTATTTGATTTATAATTGCAATTTGATTTTCTTTATCTTAAAGCAATTTGCAGATTGTGGCCATTGGCTGGTTAGTTTTGTCGGTTGAGTGCTATTGTTGGCTGGACACAAAAAAATGAAAAAGGGTGTGTCTGCAATACTAATTGCCGACAAGAACAGATTGCTTAAGGAACAAAAACGACACCTTCGGCATTGGCAAACATATTTAAATTAACGTCAATTGATATTGTAATTCTTAATATATGTTTACCGTTTCACAGAAGTGGAAAGCAAATAATTATAAATTTTATAATAAATGTATGTATAACATGCATAGAGAGTCGTATGGTTTAAAAAAGAGAAATTAGCATATTGCCCACATGTACATATATAACAGCAAACACCTTCCACAGCTGCAGCCTACCCATATTCCTAGGTTTAGAGATTGTTGTTTATTATTTAAATTAATTGAATTTAATATGCGGTTTGTTTGCCATTTAAAATGTAGCAAAGAAATATGGAACATGATCATTAATAATACTACTCCATATTCGAAGAAATTTGCAGTCAAATTTTGCAAAATACCCAAATCGGGTATTTAATAAGGGTAAAGTTATGACTTTGACACGTACTAAAACAATTTTATAGTTTATCTATCCATTGAGATGACGGAATGAACAATATCTCAAACTTCGAACAATGAAAACTTTTTTTAAGTAAAAAATGTGAACCTTTGCCGACCACGTTATTCAACCATATTTCATAATCCAGGGGGAACCAGAAGAACTGAATTTTCCCACATTTCATAGCAAATGTCACCACAATTTCAAAATACCTATAATTGAGGGTACCGTTGTATGGACCTTATAACAAACATGCACTAATTTCGACAAGACAATTTGCCATATAATGATAAATCAAAATATCGAATTTAGTTTTAATTCTGTTTAAATGTTTTCACTCTACAACATTTTCACATGTTATTCTAAGAATATCAAAGTGAATGTTATATCTAAATCTGACCCGATCTGAACAACATTTTTCTGAGTTCTTTCTAGCCTATAAATTCCCAGTTGTTCAAAAAATATCATTTGTCTGCTGATGTATAGTTATATAACTAGTTACTTTATACCCAAAAAAAAAAGGACACAAAATTGACTGTTGGATTTATTTGTCGATTGAAAAAGTTGTCTAGGTATATCATTCCAATTCAGTAGTTACTGGTAATGAAAAGGGTAATGAATCGTGTATGAATACAAAGAAAACAGAACAATTGTTTTGTCATTTTGTTTAGACTTTTTAGAAATTTTCGGAATTTTAAAAACAAAAATCGAATAGAAATGTGTTTCCGCAAAAAATATAATTTCAATATTCAAATAAAATACAGATAATAAATTGGTGGTAAGTTTTTTTGCAACACAAAATAGACCAATGTAATCATTCTACACGCTTCATTTCTAGATTTCAGAAGCCCCCAGAGATTGACAGGTTCTTCAAATGCCTTCTGCGAACTTTTAATAGCGATACAGGAAGAGGTGTCGCTCCATAGAGGTCCTCAGCGCATCACTAAATGCTCAAGGGGTATACTGCCGATTTTCTATAGGTAAGTTTTCTATAACAAAAAAGCTTTATGTAGGACTTATAACTTCAACTGTTTCTAAATCGTCTGTTTCAGATAAACCGACAAAAGAATCGTGAACTAGGGACTTTTAGATGGATCAAACAATATATAAACGTATACAATACTCTGTTATAACAAATATTTTTGTACAGAATAAATTGTAATTTTTCAAACTGTTATACATCTAATTTTCTATACATAAGTAACTAGGCATTTGATTTATAGTTTGTATCTACCCAAGTAACTGACTATAAAACACTAGTCAATATACAAATACAAAATAACCAGTTCATAACCAGTTACTCGAACTACTGGGTTTGGAGTTACTTAGACATGAAATCGGATAGAGCATATATATGAGAGCTATATCTAAATCTGAACCGCTTTGAACAAAATTCTACACACTTATTTGCAGACTCAAAAAAATCGTACAAACCAAATTTCATCGCAATCCGTTGTATATTACGGGTTTGGTGCATCCTAAACCTGAAATCGGATGAAACTATATATGGGAGCTATATCCAAATCTACACAGATTTCTTCCAAATTCAACAATAACCATTCTAGTAACAAAAAAATCAGTTGGGCCAAATTTCATTACGAATACTATTATTTTGTTGCCGCTATGAATTTTTCAGAGAAAAGTGGTTATTTGTTCTATAAGCATACTATGGATTTGTGCATGTCACAATCATATGCACAAATACATAGTATCCTTTACTACAGTGTGATGAAGGATATACAAATTAGACCAAATTCTGGTGAGAATTTAAGTAACGGTATACTTAAATTCTCATATGGGGTCCATACTTGGACCGAAATAGTCCACATTCGAACTTGACCTGCTTACATACAAAAGACAATACAATTTACCACAATTTGCTAAAAGGTCAAGGAATGGACCTATGCGACAATTGTTTGTAAGAATGCGCCCTATCCACTTAGAACTGAAATACAGTCAATTCGGTCAGAAAATGTGACATTTAACAAAAAAAAAACTAAAATCTAAACATGTCAGAATGAAGCTCACAGTTTAAAGACAGAGAAACAGAAATGTTGAAAAGTATGTATTTGAAATACAATCACAAAAAAATATGGCAGGAAGATAGCCAAAGAAAAAACAACTCTTCGTTAAACCCCGTTGGGTTTGTTTAAAGACTCACAAAGTCAGTCTTCAAAATAAACCAGTTGAATGTTCATAGATAATGGTACCATACTATTACATACCTTTTTCTATAAACCTACAATGTGTATGTTCTTTGTAAGAATTGTGAAAAAGGCACCAAAACCAAAGGGAGTTTTAAAAAGAGTTGTTTGTTTTTCCTTTGCCTATCTTCCTGGCATAGTTTGTTGGTCGAATTAATAGCAAGTTCTAAGCCAGTGGGAAAAATCATGAAAAAAACTTCCAAAATTTATGTTTTTGGCAGATGTGCCATTATGAGTATGATGTTGTGTTTTTTTTTTTTTTTTTTTTTTTTATTTTATAAACAAAAACCTTAACTAATAAATAAAACCCCAGTTAGGGGCTTTCTTTTATTGGTTCAAGATTTCGAAGTTGAAAAATGTGTTATTGTTACAAATACCCATTCAGAAATAGTAGACTCAGTTACTTTGAATATAAATACAAAATCCGCGCGACACATAAATCACAACACACTAACTTTTTCAATTTCTATCTATTGTATATCTTTTTGTAATAAAAGAGATAATGTATTCCTAATGATGCCATTAGCGGCAATAGAAAAATGCAAAAAACACTTTGGTAAAATATTGATGACATAAATAAAATGGAAAACAATTCAAATTACTCACGCAACCAAAACATCAGGATCTTCCCATTTACGTGAAGGTGGTTCTAACAGCAGACTGACATTACGCCAACCTTTACTTTTTCGCACCTGAAAGTCACATAAAAGGGATGAACAATGCTTCCATTGTTTTTATTTTCAGACTCACTCGATAGCGTTTGGATACATTCACACTGGGGCTCTTCTCTGAGAAAACTAGACGCGCCATATTTTTATAGGTTTGCGTTGGTTGGATTAGCTATTATTTTGGTGGTTTCATTGATTTATTGTCTTCAATATAATAAATATGTAAATGATTGAAAATTGTTAGAAAATATTCGTATGGATATGATGACAATTTTGTAATAAAAAATTAATTATAATTGAAGTTTGTAACGAAGCAAACTTGTGTTTGCAATATTTTTCTGTGAGCTTGTAATTGAATTGATAAACTTTTGATTGCGAATTTGGATATATTGTAAATAATATAATGAACGTAACATCCTAAATCAGTAGTAATGGTACACTATATGGTACACTACAGAACTACCACCAGTGTTGCCAAAACTTTGTTGATAAAAAATGCTAGATTTGTTTAAAAAAGTGCTAAAAATTAAAAAAAAAAGTGCCAAATAAAAGTGATAATAGTAGAATTGGCTGTAATTTTATGTTTTTGAATCTCATTAGGCAAAAATGTCCCAACCAAAAATTATTAATATGGGTATACTTTTAGGGGTAGGCCCTAAAGGACGGAATTTTGGCAATGTCGGGCACGTTTTTCCATCAAATTGACTATAATTTGAAAGTTTTTATGGGTGTGACAAAATGTCCCATTAAAACGTATTGATATCGGATTTTGGATATGTCATTCTCCAAAACCCCCCAAATTTGCCAAAGTTTTAGAGACATTCTCTGGGTTCTTGCAGGGTAGGATATATTTATGCGGACAATTTTCTACATAGGTCTACGTTTGGGCATATCTCTCATATAAAGGTTCCATCCTTTTTTAACATTATAAAGGGTGACGAGATTCATTACCTAAATTTGGCATTACGGTGAATAAGAAAATCCTTTCCTGACATTTTCCGATTTAGCTTAATGATTTTACATCGCTCCCATATAAAGAACCTCTTAATTTGGCTTTCAAAAAAAAAAAAAAAAAAAAAAAACTTAGCAGGCGATGCTAAAATAACCATTTGAAGTACCAGACAATTTTTTGAGAAAAATTTAATAACTAAACATAATGCAGGGCATGACATAATTATGCCATGGGTGCAGGGTATAAAAAAAGTACAGGTCGCATTTATGATTCGAATTGGATGAAATTTGGCATAGATCACTCATTTCGCCCATGGATGAACCCTATTGAAATTGGGAAAAATCGATTCAGATTTAGATATAGCTCCCATGTACCAATGCCCCTATATATCTATCGAAATTTAGAATAGCGTACTGAATTAGGTCTAGAATAATGTGTGCCAAGTTCCCCGAAAATCGGTCCATATTTAGATATTGCTCCTGTATATATTTTCGTCCGATTTAATGTAAATGGTGTAGCAATGCCCCTATATATCTTTCGATTTGCACGAAATTTAGAATAGCGTACTTTATTAGGTCTAGAATGATGTGTGTCAAGTTTCCTGAAAATCGGTCCAGATTTAGTTATATGTTTTCGTCCGATTTAATGTAAATGATGTACCAATGTCCCTATATATCTTTACATAGAGATCTAGTTACTTTATATCCAAAAATGGAACATAAAGTAGATTGTTGGATTTATTTGTCGATTGAAAAAGTTACCTAAGTATATCATTCCAATTCAGTAGTTATTGGTAATGCAAAGGGTACACAACTACACAACTACGTTGTCAGGGTATTATAGCTTTGTGCAGCCCCAAGAGTTTGTAACGCCGCGAAATGTTGGTCCTAGACCCTTTAAATATACCAATCGTCATATCTTGACTAGATGAGTCGATTTAGACATGTGTGTCCGTCCGCCTGTCCATTATAATTTGTAAACACGATACAGGCCAGAGTTATGGACCAATCTTCACGAAATTTTGCATGTAGGCTGGGTTCTGGCCAATGAAGACCCCTATTGTTAGATCGGTTAATATTTAGGGGATGAAATGGACCAAAAACATTATTTTTGTCGGTTTTTCTGGTCGCTCCAGAGGCCGCAATTATGGCCCAAGCACCGCGAATTTTTGCATGGAGAAGCGGACCGGGCCAGAGAATACCTTTTTTTGATAAAGATCGGTCAATATTTAGCGGGTCAAATGGACCCTAACTTTTGTGTGAAAAATGACAACATTTGTATTCTATAGCGTATATATTTACCACTGAAGGACGTAGACCCGAGAAGTTGATAGTATATCCAAGAGGAGTGGTTGATCTTTTAATTGATACCAATTGTATTGTCGTAGGTACTCGGATGTGGGAGTTACACTTAAATATTTACAGGTGCTTACGTATTCAGATATTATTTAATAACCTATTACCACACTGGAGGGCGGAAATATAGCGGGGATCCCTTTGAAATGTTCCATGAGGTTCCAGTTATGGTCAAGGACAACGCCTAAAATGTTAGGTGATGATTAGATAATAAGTTTTCGGATGAAGTGGACCGAAAACTTAATTATTTGTACTTTTCGAGTCGAAAGCCGAACATCACAACACAACCCATGGTGAAGGGAATCTGGACAAGTATGTAGAGGGGCTGTACTGATTATTAGTAACATTTTCTGACCACTAGCCAGTCAAAAGTATATCGCGAAATATTGCCGAATCTCAGAATATAGAACCACAGAAAGTTAGATTTTCATGGAAGTTGTGTAGGGTATCGTATGGTCGTCCCCGTCCGACTATACTGCTCCGCTCACTGGTTTATATATACATTTTCATAGACAAAACAAAACAGAACAATTATTTTGTCATTTTGTTAAAACTTTTTGTAATTGTCGGATTTCTAAAAGAAAAATTCTGATAGAAGTTTGTTTTCCGCAAAAAATATTCGTGATATACTATGTGGAATGTATCAAATAAATTTTACATGTGTTCTGTTGATATTTAGAAACGATACAGGAAGATGTATCGTTCCTAGATGTCCGAAACACATCAATAACTGCTCAAAATATTTGCCGATTTTCTAAAAGGTGAGTTTTCGATGATCATATATAAATCTTCTAACTTTTGTTAATTTTAAATCTCAATATTCTCTTCAGAGACTTCTATATCACCTGGGATACAGATTTGCGACAAAAGACAAAAGAGACGCGAATTAGGGATTTACAAATGGATCAATCGTATAATTGTATACAATACTATATTATAATAAATATCAATAAATAATGATAAGTATACAGAATTATTTTATAAAATATTTGAAATATTCCAAACTGTTATACAATCTACTTTGTTATATATACGTAACTAGGTAGATGTACTGCCATTTTGTACTACCGTAATGACTGTATACTGGTAACGCAGGCAGGGGACAATTGACTTCCCCAATGACATACCCATGTTAAATTCACCAGTCTAGGGCATGATGTGGTAACTAGTGGTAGTTGCAGGTAATTAGTAAAATAGCTAGTTCATAACCAGTTACTCGAACTACAGGGTAGTTTGAAACATGGGGACATCGAAATCGAAAGTGCTAAGTTTGAAAAGCACTAAATCTAGCACTGACTACCACTGAACTCTAACTTTCTGCTGATATATATCCCGAATCAATGCTTCGGTTAATTTGGTTAATTTAACACGCTAAATATTGGCTAATTATAAACACAACAGCTATTCTAATTAGTTGGCCGGATCCATATTTGATGTTTGACTAACAACGTTAGTCTCTAGAGCGTTTAGAATAGCAGAAAAAATTTAGTTTTAGTACCATTGAAATAGTCAAAATTTCTCAAACCCAAAGAGAATATTCGGTAAATTTTTTCAGTTTTTCTTTGACAAAGGCGAAAATGCAATCCAATTATGGTTCCGAAACTGTAACAGCCAATTATATGCAATTTTGGTTTCGTTCAGGAA